>NW_007726856.1:92838-147985 GCF_000696425.1 Galeopterus variegatus
AAAAAAAAAAAAAAAAAAAAAAAATCACCCCAACAGTGTTGGTGACGAATTAATCAAGTGTTTGCTGATTTCTTGAATGGCCGATCCCTGCCTCATTACCATACGTAGGCTCATCATGTTCTTGGGCTGGAGACGATTGTAACAGTTCATCTGGCTTCTCTCTCACTACAAAGGACTTAATGCTAGATAGAGGGATACGTTTTCCAGTCTAAAAACAAGAAAACAAAACAAAAAATACACCCACAAAAACCTCCTCCAATAATTTGTTCAACAACAATTCTCTCACCATGACAGAAAGTTCTGCTTCAGATCTAACTTAAATCTCTCATGCTGTGCTCTACTGATCTTTCCTTCTGTTCTTTTATAAATTGGAGGTTTCCCCGGTCTGGACATGAATTTCTCTTCCAATGGTACATCTTTCTGGGCAGAGTCGTAAGGCTGGGCTTCTTTGGAATGATTCAGGCAGCCTGGCCCAGCTGCCCTACAGTGCTCCTCTGTGGCTCTGGCTGGTGAGATCACTGAGACTTGAAGAGTGAGCCTGGTGCAGTCCCAGGTGCCTTCACGATGCTGATGTTGCCTTTTCTTTCCTCCCACCACAGGAAATGCTGAAGGATGAGGTGCGGACGCTCACCTACCGGAACTCCATGTACCACAACAAGCACGTGTTCAAGGACAAAGTGGTGCTGGATGTTGGGAGTGGCACAGGGATCCTTTCCATGTTTGCTGCCAAAGCCGGGGCCAAGAAGGTGTTTGGGGTGAGCATGTCACTCGCTGTGAAAGAGAAGAGCTCTGAGCTTCTGACTGACAGAAGAGGCAGTGGGCCCGGGGATGGAGTGTGGGCACTGTCTTGGTCGAAATGACAGGCAGACTTCAGTCCGACTCCCAGCACGGGGACGAGCCGGCCCGTGTGCAGAGCCCCATGGTGAGCTGAGCGGCAGGCAGAGGGTGCTCGTGCTCTGTGCATTTAGCAGGGCCATCTGTAGCCTGCCCTGGGGAACCCCAGGCTCCCAGGCTGACCAGAGCTACGCCCTGCCTCCAGAGGCTTGCCCCAAGTCACCCCGCAGGCACAGCCTTCTTCCTGCTGTCTGACTTGGAAAGCACTTGGGCCATGGCTGTCGAGGGTCTTGTGGGAGCTTGGGCTGTCCTCGAGGTGACTCGAATGCAGCCTTGCCCGGGAGAAGCGGTGAGCGCTCAGCTGGAGGGTAGGGGTTTGTCTGGATGCCCAAGAGCAAGGGGTGTCGCCATTTGTATGATCACTGGCCCACCACGACGGAGCCCTCAGGTGAGGGGCAGACTCCACTGTCATGGAGGCCACAGAGCGTGGAGCTGGACTTGAGGCCACCTGGTGACCCCCGCTCCCATTCTCTCCCAGTGCTGAGGCCCCATTTCAGCTCCAGCCTCGATGGGGACAGCGGTGAGGACAGGAAAGCAGGGCTGCTGTCCCTGGCTCCCGAGTCATCCGGGGGCTGCTGCCAATGAGCTGTCAGAAGGCTCCCCCTCGGCGCCTTCCAGCTGTGGTGACCGGGCAGGATCTGCCTGCCTGCCGCTCTTTTCTCCAACGGCTCCTTCATGAACGCCGCGGCGCACCGAGCTGGGCTTCTCTCGGCCGCTTCATTTCACAGCTTCCCCTGTCCCAGGTCCCCTGCCCCCCGCTGCCCTTCTCCAGTGGGGAAGACGGGGTGACAGGGGTGGGGGGAGGAGAGCGAGAGAGAGGAAGGGAGATGGGGTGGCAGGAGGGAGGCAGGGGGCAGGCCACTGTCAGACAGAAAGTGGAGACAGACGGGCAGGGACAGAAAGACAAGGAGACTCAGGGAAAAGCTAGAGAAATGGGAGGGAGATCCAAGAAGGAGAAATAAAACAAAGCAGAGTACAGAAGAGTGGGAAAGCGAAGAGGAAAAGGAAGGCGGGCAGGGGAAGAAAAGGAAGATGGGGAGACAGAGGAAGCGAGGACGTCCTGGTGCTGCGCGGCCTCCAGCCGTGCTCACAGCAGTCACGTGGAGCAGGGACGGCGACTTTCCTCACGAGGACGCTGAAGCAGCCAGGAAGCGGCAGAGGCCCGACGCGACTCAGGCTGCCTGGCTCGTCTCCCACCTTGCTCTCGGCTAAACTCAGTAGAGACGAGTAGATGGGAAGATAATGTGACCAGAGCGGGGTGAGAGGGTTCCCGAGGGACCCGAGGCGGGGACCTGGTAGCCAGGAAAGAGCTGGTCCTTCTGGGACCCAAGCCTGCTGCCGTCTGTCCTTTAGAGGCAGCTCTAACAGGTCGCAGGGCCCTCGCCCTGCCTCGAGGCGTGGACGGGCTGTCAGCAACTCCCTCGGGTGTCTCAAGGGAACAGTCCCTTCCCCAGCAGCTGCCCGTCTCTTTCCAGCCCCTGACCTCCTGGCTGCACGCCCAGCCTCTCACCCCCATAGAGGCCGGGAATCCACCCATCCCATGAGGTCCTGCTCTCAGCCGATGGCCAACTAATTTCTCCAATACCGTGGTCCTTCCTTTGCTTAGGGGATTTGGGGAGCCAGGAAAAACTTCCAGACTAAAAGGAATAAATTCTTTCAGAGGTGGTGTCTGTAGAAGGGGTGGGAGCTGAGTTGCGTGTGCATGTACGCGTCTGTGAAGGGGAAGACCTGAAGCCTGGCCCTGAGGTCCTGCCCTGGCATCCTCCAGATGCTCCTGTCTTGGAAAGTGCCCGTTTTGTCCTGGGAGGGCCAGGCTGGGGGAGGACGCAGCACCTCGGCCGCGGCTCTGCCTTCTCACGCCTGTCCTGGGAGTGCAGGGGCTTGCGCTGCGTCCTGTTCTGGGGAGGGGGAGGCCTGCCCGCTCCTCCTGCCTCCATCACAGAGACCAGGTCCTGCACACGGGCAGCGGCCAGGTTCTAGTCTCCTGGCAAAGGTGGCCCAGTTTAGTGGAAGGCTGCTGGTCTTGAGTCAGGAGGGCTGAGCTTCAGTTCTGGGCCTTGGCCTCTCCATCCATGACACTGTTGTTGGACGTGCGGGGGTTTTCCTGACACCTTGCTCCTTTGTTCTGTGCCCTTTCTAGATTGAATGCTCCAGTATTTCTGACTACTCAGAGAAGATCATTAAGGCCAACCATCTGGACAACAGTAAGGCATACCTGCGAGTATTTCCCTGTGGATGGGGGGTGAGGGGCTTGTGCTTTCTCGTTTGGGCGCATAGACCAGCATAAGAGGGAAAAGTGCAGAGCACTTGGATTTGGGAGGCAGAGTGCCTAGCTGAGGCCCCCGTCAGCAGCACTGCAGCCATGGGGTGCTGAGGTTCCCACCCTCCAGTGCCAGCCAAGGTCACGTTGGTCCCATGTCAGCTTTCAGCAAGCACAGCCTGTGGTTACATCCTCAGCTGCTGTCTCCTCTGCTTGGCCCCAGCAGGAGGTAGCCTGTGGATTTTTGCAAAATGCCTGCTATCCCTCCTCCTCCTCTTCCCTCTCCACCAGCCCCAGCCCTGCCTCTCTCTGTCACCCTCCCAGTGGCATCCTGGCAGACCCCAGGATGTGGTCCTCCACTGCCTGCAGGCCCTGTTGCTGATGGGGCTGTCTTGGCAATTAGGCTGCTTTTCAAGCTGGAGTCTGATTATAAAGAGAGGTGTGTCCCCTTCCCTCCCCCCTCACTCCTTTCCCGTGGACTGTGGCGTCCCCAGCCCCTTCTCGATGGAACCCATCTTTCGTACACTCAGACCTGCAGGGTGCCTGCCCAGGAGATCTCCATGTAGCTTTCTCCCATCAGCAAGCTTAGCTGCAGTCCCAGGCCCTGTGCTCAGTGCTGGGAGAACTGCGAGGGGCGGGCAGGGCACACAGAACTCTGTGCATGTGTTGCTGGGTGCTGAGGTTGTAGGAGGCCGGGAGCTTGCAGTGAAGTCAAGGCGAGGGAGCCAAGGATGAGAAGGCACAGCGTGGGGTGGGGGTGAGTTGGAGCAGAGACAGGGCTGGCAGAGGCCAGCCTGAAGCAGTGGACCCGGGGAAGGTTAATTCCAAAAGTGAGCACTTACGTGCAGTTCCCAAGGGTGGAAAGGCTGGGGCTGGAAGGGAAGGACATTCTGAGAGGGGTCTAGGTTGGGGGGCCAGTTATCAGGCCTGGGCAGGGGAAAAGAGAGGCTGGAACAAGAAGCCGGGCTGGGGACCAAGGAGTCTGCTTTCAGCGTCCTCCTGAGGGAGGCTGGGCACTGAGTCTCACCGGCAGGCTCTGCCGAGCCAAGGCTCCGAGGAGTCAGCAGGGCCTTCCCTCTCTGTGCTGCGGGACCCTCAGCTCATGGAATAAAGCCCTGGTCATGCCCCGCACCAACCACTGGAACTCTTCTGCTCCCCTGTGGAGCAGCTGCTGCCCTGATGCCCCTTTCAGTCAGACCTAAGAAGCCAGGCACAAGCGAGAGCCCACCTGCACACACTATCAAACACCGACTTCTGTGTGGCCTCAGCTCTGCCACCTGTCCTGTTCGCTGCTGGACCCACCGCCGCAGACTCTTGGAAAGGGCAGGAGCATTATTCATCCAACAAACTTGTATGAATGCCACCGTGAGCCGGGCTCTGGGATAAAGCAGGGCACGAGGCAGGTGAAACCCCTGACCTCATGGAATCTACACTCTAGGTGGGGGAAGGGGGTTCCAGACAATGAATGAAGCAGACTCAGAGAAAACCATCAGCTGGTGACAGGCATCTGGTTAGATGCTCTCTGAGGAGGTCACGTTTAAGCTCAGTTTTGAATGACATGAAGGAGCCAGGCTGACAAAACTCAGGGGAAGAGTCCCAGACGAGTCACAGCCAGTACAAAGTTCCTCCGGGCAGGACTGAGCTCGGCATGCCCAGGGAACAAAAAGAAGGCTCCGTGGGCAGATCCTCAAGAGCAAAGGGGGTACCAGAGCGAGGCAGGGGCCAGATCACGTAGGGCTGTACACTAGGAAAGCAAGGCTGCGTTTTATTCTCAGGGCGATGAAGCCTTTTGGAGGATTTTAAGCAAAGGAGGAGACTTCCTTTTGGAGAATGGGCTGAAGTGGGTCACAGGCAAGAAGAACGTAAGGGAGGACCATAAATAACTCTTGCTACTGCGATGGGGAACAGAAAAATGGAATAGCAGCTGTAGGGGCTTATGGGATCAAGGGGGGGAGCTTTTATTTTTATTATTGTAAAGATAGAGACGTGAAAATGTGCGTATGACTCAAAGATGCAGTAGAGAGACAGACAAGCAGTAGATTAAGGAAAAAGTAAATCTAGGAGCAAGGACCTTGAGAAGGTAAGAGGGGGGTGGGCTCTGGAGCACAGGCGGAGGGTGGCCTTAATCTTGGAGAAGGGACAGTTCAACCGTGGTAGCGGGGAAAGCGGGGTGGCGGGCGCACGCAGCGGGGGCCGGTGGTGGGAAGGCCCTGGGTTGTTGCTTCCGTTTTCTCAGTGAAGGGGGAGGAGAAAGGGACACGGGTGGCAGCGGTCTTGGGGGGAGGGGACACAGACACGCTGGGCCAGCGCCTGTGGAGATGTGTGCGCGGTGGCAGCGTGACTGTCCTCATGGTGGGGACGCTTCTCTGCCCACGCGGCAGCCTGGGTGCGAGTGGGGTGCAAGGTGCGGGCCGGGCTTTGCTGACAGGACACGTGGTGAGAGAGGAGCCAGAATTCAATGGCCATAAAGGACCATGGAGTCTCAGCTAGGGGAGGAGGGGAGAGAAGAGGTGCAGCGATGGCAGTGGGCAGAAGGTGGAGGGACAGGCTGGGGTGACGGGCGGCGACGCCTGGAGTGGCCGCAAGCAGGGCTGAGGCCCGGAGGCCTGAGCCTGGGAAGTGTTGCTCAGATACCCGGACCTCTGGCTTGGTGTCCAGCCTCTCTTGGTTCACTAGGGAAGACAAGAGACCTTGGGGAGCCAGGTCTCTTCTGTGAACCCCTCAGAAAAGGGCTTGGCCTAGGCAGAAGGGACAGAGAGGTGGCCTTGCTATCTGCCTGCTACAGATGGACAAAGGACGCGAGCCAGTTCTTTCTCTGCGAGGGTGGCATCCGATCTCCTTCTTCCCAGCTCTGTGAAATGTGGCGAGAGGCTTCCCCCATTTATCAGATGGGGAAATTGAGGCTAGGAGAGGCGGGCGATGGAGCTGGGCCAGAACCTTTGGTCTCGGCTCTGGTTCCTGTCCACTTTCCCAAGTGTGTTCATGTGGATGACGTGGGAGCCCCGTGAGAGCCTGTCAAGTCTGAAAGTCACAACCTCCTGGGGAAGAGGCGAACAGGTGCAGGACCAGATCCCCTCTCAGGGGTCTCGAGCCCTGGCCCTCAGCCCTAAGGGGCTTCCAGAGAACATTCGACCATTCCCTCCTCTGTACAGGCTGACCTCTGAGGGTCTGCTCAGCCCCTCACCCCTCCTCTGTCTCTCTTGCAGCCTCGCTGGCTCCCCCGGCTAGCAGAGGGCTACTGCCCTGCAGCCATCCGCAGCAGAGTGTGCGGTGAGCAGTCCCCACCTCGGAGGAGGCTTGGTTCTGAACCTTGCCCAGAAGAGGAAGCGCACGGTCCCCGACCCCCTGGTGCACACTCCAGGCCTCCCTCCCCTGCTTTGTGCTCTTGTAATTTCCCCTCCCCCTCCTCCATCTTTGCTCCCTTTTCTTTCTTTTAACCTTCGAAACACAAGTTCACAGAAAAGGTGCAAATAAGCATGTTTATTTCCCTGAGCCATTTGAGGGTAAGTTGTGGACAGGACACCTCATCCCCCCCCCAACACACTGACGTGCACTTGCTGGCCACGTGTCACTACTTTGATACGCAAATTGTCCCTAACTTGGACACTGGGAGCCCCTGCGAGCTGGCTTCTGTGTCCCTTCGACAAGCCTCTTTCCCTTTTTGAGAACTGTCACACTTTCTGGCACAAGACTCGTCTTGTGCTTCCGTGCCTCTGTTCTGGAATCAGCTGTTTTCCCCGATCCCACATCACGGACAACGGCATTTAGGAACTCAGATCTGGGCTGGGTGTGCTCGTCGCTCTGGGTGTCAGTGCTCCCAGGCTGGAGGGAGCTGGGGAACGTGTGTGCGCACATTTACACTCTTCTGCAACCTTTATTTCTTCATCTGGCTATACATACTGTCAAGTATGAGCTCACGTGACGCCACTTTTAACCCAATACTATGGGGTTTACTCTAGTTTTCTCCCTTTCTGTGTTTGTATCTCCTTTCTCTGACACTAAAATACCAGACTCCCATTATTTATGATATTTTTACTTATTCAATTGATCTTCTGGTGTGTAATCTATCCGCCATAGTCACCACCTCCTGCCCCGCACAGATGCTTCTGCCACCCCATGCTGGGCCCCGAACCCCATGCAGGGCAGAGGCCCTCATCTCCCCCTGGGGCCCCAGTACCCCACACCAGGACAGCCCTCCCCAGGGATGCCCTTCCCACCGCTCAAGCTTCAGCACCCCAGCTGGCACCCACACCCCCAGCCTTCCTGGGCAGCGCTCAGCCCCACTTAACGGGCTTAGGATGGAATCATTCCTTGCCCGGGATTCCGATGGCTCAGACTTGACTCTGTGCTACTGAGGCAAAGGCCCAAGAGGGCCAAATCACTGTCCCCCATGACTGGCCCTCCCCGTCGCACACACAGCAGCAGGGAGGAGGGAACTCCAGGCCCAGCAGCCTTCACAGAGCCAAGTGGTCTTTATTTACTCTTCCTTGGGGTTTGCAGCAGGTGGGAGGAAACGGTGAGGCCACCTGGGGCCTGGTCCGCTGCATCAGCTCACTCGGCCTTGGCATGTGCACTCGAAAGAGGACAGCATGACTGTACGAGTGTTTCCATGGCAATATGCCTTCAAAATGCTGCAACAGCCGATTGTGTGGGCCCTGGAGTGTAGGTGCAGAGACACAAATAACAACATGGGCACCAACTACCTGCTACCTGCGATCAATCAAGCGCTCTGCCTCGCCACCTCCACGCGGTTCCTTGGACGGATTTGTTCACATGGAGACACACACCTACAGGAAGCCACCTGCAGCAGGCGTGCGGCTTCCCACGGCTTCTTCCACACGCGGCCCACACACGCTGCTTTCCCTTAAGCACGAACAACGACTGTTTCCTCTCCTTCTGACGAGGAAACGAGTGGGCTGCCGAGACGTTTAGAAAGATTCATTTGTGAAAGTTGACATAGGAGCTCAGAGGTTGATAGAAGTTTTATAATTCGAGGAACAAAAAATTATAACCCATTTATTTCTCAGAAAACGAAAGGAAAAAGCTTACCCCTCCTTTCTCTTCTCCTGCTGGGGCATGTCCTAAAGCATAAGTATCATACATGGAGGAGACCCTGGGGCAGCAGGACCCAGGGCAGTGGCAGTGGACAGAGGGGCCTCTGTTGGGAAGGCTTCATCAAACATCACCTGAGCCCCACTCGCTGCCCTGTAGAGGGGACACGCAGGAGCACAGCATGTTGGGGGATTAGGGATGATGTGGGTGCGGTGCCTAACACAGGGCCTGACACACAGTAGGAACTCGGCAAGTGTCAGCTGTGGGCCATTTCAGGTTTCGTTTTCTGCTCTTTGATGGGCCTTCTCTAGATACTGCTTGATCCCATGTTCCTCAACATTCCTCCACACCACACAGTCGGCCAGCCCTGCTGACGCTCCTGATGAGACCCACTGCCTGCACGCCACCTTCCCTGCGTTCCATTTCTTCCCTTTGGGGCCACGCCGAGGAAGGAGACTCCCTTCTCCCACTTCTGCAGGCTATGCACCCCGCTCCTCCCCCTTCGCACAGGAGGGCCTTGCTTTGAGCTCCTGGTCGAAGAGACATGCTTCGGTGTCTCTTTCACCCTCATGCAGTCATGCTAAGGGATGGCACAGCCAGGTGGCTGGGGGTTCCGGTGCCGCACAGCTAGCAATGCAGCTCCAGGTGCCTCAGTGGCTGGGGGGCGCCGTGCCACGCTGTTCCTAGCTGGAGATCAACGGCAATCTGCTGCCTGCCCATATGCTCCTGCCAGGCTCTATCTCCTGACCTGTATTCGGTTGGTGGCTGTTCTAAAGCCAAACTGAGAGTCATAGTTTTTATTCATATTAAACTTCGTGTTGTTAGATTTGGTCCTTCATTACAAATGACTAAGACTCCTGGCTTGGTGTTGTCTGCACATCTGATGGGTACCCGATAGTGAGTGTGGAAGCTCCTCTAGGCTGGTCTACATTCAGTTCCTTGGAATACAGTCATGAAGCCAGTCGTGAGTCCACACGTGATTTGTGGACTCTTCTCCATTTGGATGCCATGGAGGTGAGGCCTTATCAAAGTCCTCGTTGAAGTCCTCGCGTGGCCCCACTGCCAGCTCTGGCTCTGGGGCCAGACTTCCTGGCTCACACCCAGCTCTGCCACATTTAGCCTATGATCTTGGATAACATCCTTTATGTGCCTCACTTTCCTCTTCTGTGAACCAGGAATAGTAGTGGCTCATACCTCTCAGGGTCATTGTGGGGATCACATAGTCACTGTATGTAAAGCTGCTATTCTAGAGCAGGCTCCTTACAGGATCCCAAGATCTGATTGTTCAATTTTCAGTAAGTTTGTGGAATAGATGCAGTCACTTCAGTGGCTTGACATTGGCTACGGTAAAACTGTTTACACCACAGAAATCAGCAAGTGCTACAGATCAGGGCTTCTCCGCCCCGGAGAGCCAGTCATTAAGTATCTACAGCACAGCACCGTGTAGAACAGAGCAGTGTCTGGTGGCAGTAAGCAGCCAATAAACGTTAGCTATTGCTATGATGGTTATTTCGTTTATTAACTTGACTAACAACCCTGTCGAAAGAAGAAATGAGATTAATCGTATGTAATTGGTTTTAATGAACCTGTGCTAGTGGCTCCTGGCATTGCTACTTCTTTTCCTAACTGCTCGTGAAACAACCCTTTAACAACCTCAGAAGTGAGTTTCATTCTTTCCTCCTTCAAGTATTACTCAAGTATTATTGTCCAAATACAGGCCCTGTGCCGGGTGTGGGGAGTCAGTGGTGTGACTAGGAAAGAAAACCTTGGCTCTCATGAAGCTTACAGTCTCACAGAGAAGACGGACATAAAAGCAAGTGAGCAAACAAAACCACGATTTAATCACAAATTGCAAAAGTGAAAGAACTGTGGCGGAGTACCTGAGACAAGCTGGGGTCCATCTTCGGCTGGGGGGTTGCCGTGGCACGTCCCTGCTCAGCCCTGCCCGGAGCGCTGTTGTGCCCTTAGCTTGAAATCGGTCGTGCTGGAGTATTTACACCACAGACATTGGCGGACGCTACAGATCCGGTTTTTTTTCCCCTGGAGTCGGTTGTTAAGCATTTAACAGCAGCACTGGTAGAAAGGGGACACTTTTCTGAGGAGAGGGCACTGAAGCAGAGACCTGGCAGATGAAGAGGCCGGCCGTGCAGAGACTGGGAAGAAGAGTGTTTGACCCCGAAGTCCTGCCCGTACGAGTCCCCGGAGGTGAGAGGCGCCGTCTGTTTGTCCCGTGTAAGCCTCTGCTACAGTGAGTGAGTGAGAGTGAACCTGGCAATGACCTTCTGAATGCCTGAGTCCAGGAGAAGCTCGGTGACTCTTGCATTCCCACTGATCCCAGCCACTCTGTCCAGTGCCACCCCTTCTCCATGGTCCCTGCCCCTTGGCCAAGCCCACACAGTCATCTGCCTGGAGCCACTGTGCTGGGTGTTTGCCAGGCTGGACCGTGGAAGGGGTTCCAAGTGGTAGGTGATATTTTTGGGTGGGGAAGAGTCCTGGTATGGTTTTGGTTAACCGAGCGTTATTCCAGCCAGTGCCTTGGATCAGAGAGATGGCAGGAGGGGCTCTGGCTGGGGAAGGGCTCCGGCCAAAGCTAGCAGGATGTCAGAGCGCCAGCTGAGCAGCATGGGCCTTGAGCCCTCGAGGGAGCCGGAGCAGGTTAGGCCATGAAGCCAGGCAGATTACTATCTGGGGACAAGGCAGAACCCCAAGCCCTATGTTTGTGGGTGAATAGGGGATTTGGGCAGGGAGAGGGGTACCATATGAGGGCACTTCAAACTGTTCTTGGAAAAATAGGATTAAAAGATAATCTGAACCTTCCCATGAACTTTTTGAATTGACCTTGTATTGCAGAACCTACTGGACTGAGGCTACGCTGCACCCTGGGCTCACCTCTGCCACTTCAGTAATGGAGTCCATTTGCTGCAGGATACATTCCCAGTCCCTCCAGATATTGGGGATAAAGATATTGATTTTCTCTTCCCCCAACACCACCGGCTCCAGAATGGGCTGGTTCTGACCTTATGAGAGAGGATTATCCATGTGTCTGGGCCCTGGAGAGAGGGCAGGGACCGAGGCAGGGGCTGATGTCAGGGAACGTGGGCGGCTTCTGACTCCGCCCTGGCTGCTCACAGTGATCCTCTCTCCTGACCTGCCCACTAAGCTGGCTGGCTCCAGGAGAGGATGGGTCAGTGCTTTCCCTTCTCTGAGCTCTTTCCTCTCAGCATCCCAAGCAGTCATGCGATGGCCACAATGATCCCATGCTGTAGGTGGGACAGACACTATTGTGTCTGCTCACAGGGGAAGGAAGGGCACTCAGGGAGGCCGAGCAGTTTGCAGGGGTCCCGCGGCAGGCCTCGGTTGGGCTCTGCTGTTTGATTTCTGTAAACTCCAGTTCTCTCGTGAGGCAAATGGAGTGACGGGACCAACCACGCATCCCTAAGAGGATCACTGCGATAACATAGGCACACGCGCTCTGCCAGCTGCTGTCCAAATGCTGGCAATTTTTACTCTCATGATTAGAACTCGTTTGAAGATCTTTTGTCTCTTAGCCCAAGGCCCTGTTTTTTGAAATTTTGAATGTCTGTGAAGAACCAAGTGCTCCACTAAGCTCTGGGCACAGGAGCTGAAATCGACAACTCAGGGAAGGAATTCACAGGCTGGAGTTGAGTCAGGCCTCAGAAGGTGCGTGGCAGCCGGCATGGGTGTCACCAAGACAGGGTGTGGGCAAAAACCAACGGAGTGAAGGGGCGAGCGAGGGGCTTTGCTGCAGTGGGGGTGGCATCGGGGACTGCACTAGCTCATAACGTGCTCCCTGTCCCCAAGCTTATGACCCTCTTGCTCACTTTCCATGGGACACGATCTGTTCTCAGAAACAGCGAGGAACCTGATTTGTTAACAAATCAGGCCAGCCCGACCTCCTCTGAGCCTCCAGCGCATCCATCAGGGTCAGCAGCCCCGGAGGGTCTGAAGTTAGTAGTCTTGCCATTTTAGGTTCCTCGCTGTTTCTGAGAACAGATCGTGTCCCATGTAAAGTGAGCAAGAGGGTCATAAGCTTGGGGACAGGGAGCACGTTATGAGCTAGTGCAGTCCCCGATGCCACCCCCACTGCAGCAAAGCCCCTCGCTCGCCCCTTCACTCCGTTGGTTTTTGCCCACACCCTGTCTTGGTGACACCCATGCCGGCTGCCACGCACCTTCTGAGGCCTGACTCAACTCCAGCCTGTGAATTCCTTCCCTGAGTTGTCGATTTCAGCTCCTGTGCCCAGAGCTTAGTGGAGCACTTGGTTCTTCACAGACATTCAAAATTTCAAAAAACAGGGCCTTGGGCTAAGAGACAAAAGATCTTCAAACGAGTTCTAATCATGAGAGTAAAAATTGCCAGCATTTGGACAGCAGCTGGCAGAGCGCGTGTGCCTATGTTATCGCAGTGATCCTCTTAGGGATGCGTGGTTGGTCCCGTCACTCCATTTGCCTCACGAGAGAACTGGAGTTTACAGAAATCAAACAGCAGAGCCCAACCGAGGCCTGCCGCGGGACCCCTGCAAACTGCTCGGCCTCCCTGAGTGCCCTTCCTTCCCCTGTGAGCAGACACAATAGTGAACACTGAGGGTTGCGATCCCGTTGCCGGTCCCTGGTCCGGTACGGGGGCGACACTGAGGGTTGCGATCCATTGCCGGACATGGAAAAAGACAAAAAAAAAAAAAGGAAGACAAAAAACTACACGAATGACCTTTAATCAGAATGATGAGATTTCTGTAATAACCACTGAAACCATAAAGAAAAAAATCCTACCAAACATACAAAAAAAAAAAAAAATAGATGTATAATTTGCAAGCTTGAAGCTACCAACTTAGAGTTTATTGCTCCCTGTTGGGCATTTAGTTATGATTAATCTTTCTAAAATTTACTAGCCAGGGTCCTGTCATAGCTAGATGAACAAACTTTCCATCATTTTATGGAATAAAAACACAGCTCCATGCAACTGTGAGTTGCTGCAGTTTTAGTGATTTGGGGTCCAGCTTGGGCATAGGATTCTGCAGCCCAGAGGTGCTCAGAATCTTAATATCAGTGGCTTAGACTACCTTGAGAAAGCTGGACCTGGAGGAAAAGGGAAGACTGGCGCTGTATGTACCCACACAGTTCTTTGAGCCAGCCTAATGCCATATGTTGGCCAATAGCCCCTAATGAATTGGCATAAACCCCACCATGAGAGGTAGCATTTTGCGGATTGGGAAATTGAATCTGGGAGTTTAAGTGGTTGCTGGTGGTGACTACAGACAACAGGAGGACAATCCCTGATGATTCGGCCGGACAATTGCATTTGGGTCCATAGAGACAGTGCGGCCTCTAAAAAATATCAGGCTCCAGGAAAGTGTTGCAAATTAGAATCAGACAGTACGTGGCAGGCACCACTTTCTTGTTGTCAGCTGTCCCTACCAGTAGACCTCACAGAATGCCTCACACATAGCAAGTGCTCAGTACATGTTTGAAGAATCAATCATTTTGGCGCTGAAAAGTTATTTCAGATTTGATCTCCCTCCTTTTTTTTTCTTTTTTCTCTAATGAGGAAACTGAGCTCCCAAAGGAGAGGAGCTATTTGATCAAGGTTAGTTGTCAGCTGGAACAAGAGCATAAGTCGCTGCCTCCAGGACCCATAAAGTTGTGCAGGTTGGGCACTGCACGGAAGCACCTGGGCGAGGGGATGAATGGGGTCTGAAATCCAGTCCACAACTGGACCGAAGGGAGGTGTGTCTTTTTCCTTTCACCAAGGGCCTGTCTACTCACCAAGCCAAGTGTGGGACCATGTCTACTCCCAGAAATGTTGGCACTTGAATAGATGCAGAAGGGTGATATTAAATGAACAGAAATCTAGACTGTTGAGCATTTTATAGAGTTGACTGCTTTTTTTGCAAGCAGAAACTGTGATTTTTACTGTTCTGTGACCCATTGTATGTATGTATGTATGAGGGGACTTCAAAAAGTTCATGGAAAGATTTGCATTCTCTTTTAATTCCATTTTCCACTGACTTTTTGAAGTGGCCTTGTAGGTTTGTGTCTGACATCGGTCATCTACCCATCAGTCTAGCCATCCTCTGTCCTTCTGTTGTGACCCATATGGGTCAGGATTCAGCAGCTAACGGAGAAGAGGCCAGCACACAGAACAGGGCAGCATTCACTCACTCTGGGGGCACCTGAGGAATGTTCTGTAACATGCCTGTTCATCAGACCAGCCTGTAAGTGCCTGCCCATCTGTTCCCCGCAGCTCCTAATGGAGTCCTGTCCATGAAACTGTCATAAATGGAGGCTTGTACCAAACACCCAGGGTGAAGGTCTTGGGGATGCAGAGGCAGGAGGAGACAACTTCCTGGGCTGCAGGAGGTCATGATCTAATGCACGAGGAGGAACTGATCCACATCTGCACAGACGCATGCAGACATTAGGGAAGACGCTTCAAAAATGTGCAAAGAGAAAAGGCCATTAAAACCACTTTTTAAGTGTTTACAAAAATAAGACAAGCCAGATTTTGCATGCAAATGATCAGGCAGGAGGGTCAGGCATATATTTGTCAGTTCTTTTTCAGAATAAGAAATAAATTAGGCACTAAGTTTGCATTTTCAAAAATTCTTCACTTTGTCCCCTTGTGAATTCTCTTGTTGCACCCTGGTCCCTGTTCTCAGCTGAGTTCCTGCCCTGCGGTCTCAGAGCCCCAGAGAAACGGAGCCTTAACATCTATACCTCCCCGCTCCCAAACCTTTTGGAGAAGACTAGCCCTTCCTGCTCTTACTCTTTAGGGGTAGGAGCTCATGAGCAGTAAGCAGGAGGGCCACACAAGCCTGGGCCTCACTCTACAATGACCAAGGCCAATGTAGGTGTACAAAGTGTCTGACCCTTTATGGTGGAGGCTGTATCTGATTGAACCTTGATTAAATACCAGATAGTAGAGAGCTGACCGGCATTAGAATCTGCTAATGGGCACTCCGTCACCTGCATTATGCAGTGTGAAGACGCTAGAAAAAGCCAGTGAACTGTGTGCCTTTTGCCATCTAGGAGCCCCAGTTCAAGTTAATTTTCATGAAACTCGGATTCAAGATGGATGTGGTTTTCTTGTGTTTTTACAACTATGTACATGCTGTTGTTCAATTTTCCCAGCAATCTCAGGCCTTGTGTGATTTTTCAGAGGATGTTGCAGAATAAGAACTTTGGATCATGAATATTTGTAACCTTTCAGAGGAAATGTTCAGAAGGAACCGGCCAACCCATACATCACCCTGTCAATTTAACAGTTGTGTCTAAGATAGCTTTTGCTCTGATCTTTACAGCAACGGATTCAAAAAGAGACTCCAAAATTATATGTATGTCTATGTCAATTGATCAAAAACCCAACTAAGAAGTTCTACCACAGTGGGACCTGAAGTTCTTGGAAGTGACTCACGAGCTGAGGCCACTTAGCACAGGGGCCTTATCCCAGCCTCCTCCCCTTCCCCTCTCCCTCCATCAGTCAATAAGGAGGAATGTGTCAGATAATGTCACCTTCTGCTGAGCCTCAGCTGTGGGCCTGCCCCGCACATGTGTTACTTCATTTAATCAATACAGCCACCCTCTAAGTAGACATTACTTTCCCTTGTTCTTTGGGGAATTAGAGATCGAAAGGTCAACTGGCTTGTGTAAAGTCGTATGGATAATAATTAGAAGTTCTAGCACTTAAGTCCGGGTCTCTCTGATTGCAGCGCTCACGCTCTTGCAGAAACACCAGAGCCTTGGCTGTGAACTGTGGCAAGAGCAGAAGAGGAGGCGTGCCTGCTTTCTTTGGGTGTGAATCATCATGGCAGCCTAACATGGGGTGGGGACCACGATAGCAGGGTTGGAGTCATATCATATTAGGCCTGGGGTCTGTTCCCACTGCTGCTCTTTAACCTCTCTAAGCCTCAGTTTCCTTAGTTGTAAATGAGAATAGTAAGAATATGCTTATTTCGTAGGCTTGCTGGGAGGATTATGTGACACAGTGCATGGGATGGTCTTAGCACACTGCCAGGCGTGTAGTAATTGCTCAATACACTTTAGCGGGGACAAGCAAACAGTTTTCAGTTATCTTAGTGCAAGCTCTCTTGGTGAAGGGTCAGCTATGGCACCTCCTAGAAGTAGAATCAGAACGGGGCTAAAACCTGTAGACACAACCGTCAAGTGGGGTGCTCATGGCTCCCAGGTGGGGTCCCTGCAGTGGCCTTGGGGTTCTTATTTTCCAGTCATCACCATATTTAAGGGTAAAGTGGAAGAGGTGGAGCTGCCTGTGGAGAAGGTCGACATCATCATCAGCGAGTGGATGGGCTACTGTCTGTTCTACGAGTCCATGCTCAACACGGTGATCTTTGCCAGGGACAAGTGGCTGGTAAGTGTCCTGCATGCTGTCCTCTTGTTGGTCTGCTGGCTGTCTAGCTGCTCTACCCACGGCCTGCAGCCTAGGAAAGATATAAAGACTTCAGAGGGGACTTGGGCTAGAAGGTCACCTCTCCTGGGCTTCTCCCTTTAAAGCAGATCTGCTTCAGGGGACAGAATGATCATCCCTAGGTCCAACATGTCTAGCTGTGAGAATGGACCTCTCTAGGTCTCACCTTGGCCTCTTTTGCTGTAATTGACACCCATCCTCTCCTGCCAAGATGAACGTCTGTTCTGGTCAACAAGTACTGAGGACGTGCATGGTTGCCAGAGAGCAGAGTGCTGTTCAGCTTGGCTTCTGCAGGCTGAAAGTCATAACATCTTTCACTGTTCCTCACTGAACTTACCTGTACCCCGCATCATGGTTCCGTTGACTCCACCTAGGTCCCTCAAATACTCCTTGCCCCAAAATAAAAACTGAGCATTGCTGTCCTAGCCCTACCCCTAGCCACATGACAGTCCACTGAGTAAGAAATGCTGGCGAGGGGTGCTTATCTGGTGACTCTATGTGCAGTTCAAAATGTGATGTCTTTGTCAGGTGAATAGATTACGACACCCATTTCCCCACAATTCATCAACAGAAACCTGGAGGGCTTATGTTTCCAGACCGGGCAGCTTTGTACGTGGTAGCAATTGAAGACAGACAGTACAAGGACTTCAAAATCCACTGTAAGTCACCTTTAGTCCTCTGTTGGGCTTCTGTTGCACATTGTGGGTGGGAGGCACTTCAGTGGCCTTGAGATGAGCAGCCAGTGTCATGAACACAGGTGCTATTCCCATGGAGGAGTTTATCTGTGACCCTTTCTGGTTTCTTCTCTCTAAATATTTCTCTCTAGTCCCAAGGGTAGGAGGTCTACAGGGAGCAAATAAGCAATGCAGTCAGTGTAAGATGAATGTCCCACGGTGAGAGAATGAATGCATGCGAGTGAAGAATGAATCAAAGCCGCAGAAGCTGAGTTTTTGCAGAGAACAGCAGGACAAGTGGCTGGAGACCTTCAGTTATCCCAAAAGTCCACCACGAGGGTCAGAAATGGCAGGACAGGCCAGTCATTTTGAATCCTGCCTTCATACCACTCGTACCTATCCAAATAATATTGATTTTCCTCCCATTAAGTAAAATATGTATTCTTCTCTGAGGTTCTTTGGGAGAATGGACAGCAGTGGGGGTGGGGAGGGGTGAAGGCTGCTTTGAACAGTGAAGGAAATAGTATGTGTGTGTGTGCACGTGCGTATGCGTGTGTGTGCACATGTGGGGAGAAGGGGACTCATATGTACATGTGTATTCATAATGCCTTGTCAGCTAAAAACATGTGGTTCTTTTAGAAAAAATGAACCCACAAGAAACTCTCCAATGTTTGATTTGGTCTGGAAAAGACTGTTTTATACTAGTTTATCTAAAGTTAGCATTTCTCAGTGACAGGCCTGGTCCTTAATGAGATTACACCAAACGTATTTTCATAAGGTTAGACACAGCCCTGTGTCCTCAACTAGTACCAAACACAACGAAGGAGCAGGAGCCCTTCAAGTAAGCAAGCTCACAAACGACTGAACCAAAACAAGAGACAGATGCTCCCAGCGCTCCAGCAGAATCAGCAGACCTGGGGTTCCTGTCCCAACAGGGCCAGCCCTACTTGGGAGTTTCTGTGGAGGGAGTCTCAGACCGAACAGAGCAGTGAGCGCCTCCTGCCCTGAGAGGCCTGGACCCCACAGTGCAGCAGATGGTAGCTCTAGTAGCTCTGACAGCTGCCGTCTAATTGTCGTTAGTGCTTCAACTGGACTGTGCTATGCAACAGGTATATTTGTGGGTGTGCGTTCACCCCCTTCTGGAAACATGAAATCAAAGCATGGAGTTCAGAGCCAGGCTCAGAAGAAGACAGAAATGGGACCATTGTTTGAGGCTCGGTGCCCTTGAAAAGCCTCCTGGATCACTGTGGGCCTCCAGCCAATCTGATGTGATTTCTGATCATTGACCTTCAAGGAGGGAAGGATGCAAAATTCCAAATCAGAGCAACGGGAGGCAGGTGGCCTAGGCTAAATGCTTTGAAGTCTGCCTGCCCTGGGTTTAAATCCTGTCTTTGCCATTTCCTAACTGGGTGACCTTCAGCACACTACCTAACATCTTTGAGCCTCAGCCAGAGATGACATCAATTCCATAGAGTTGCTGTGAGGATTACTGTATTGAAGGACACGGGAGCTCCTGGGTCTACGCAGGACTAGACTGGATCTAGTTTCTGAAGCTGTAACTAGGCCCTTTTCTACCTGTGGCACTGTGAACTGTCCTGATGCCACACTTGTTGGTCTCTGGTGGCTTAGAAACTAGGACAGATGCACTCTCATGGCAGACAGCAGAAACAGCTGAACAGCGGCATTGATCAAACGCGTGTGTGACAGGACACACTTTGCCATGTTCTGGAGCTCTTGGGTGTGCGTGCACTCAACAGTGTTTCGAGGAGAACTTCCAGACACAGGCTTTATTTGCACACCCACTTAAATATTTATTGAGCTCCAACCCTAGGCACGGCTCTTTCAGAAACTTCCTCATGGTTTCCAAAACAAGCATGCCTTCCGCTGGACTGTGTTTGGGAGCCTCTGGGGTTGCAAATGTCGGGGGTGGGGGTGGGTCCTGAGAGGAGCCGAGGGAGCAGTTGCTGCTACTCTGGTGCTAGCTCCAGACTGGAAATCATGTGCCTTATTCTCGTGATTCCCAGTGCAATTTTCATAGGAAGAGAGATAAATGACGGGCATAACTAGGCTCACAATACATATTTTGTTGAATGAATGAATGAAAAAATGAATGAAGGAGTAAAAGTAATCCACAGAGGAATGTGCCAGGTGCAGTGTTGAACTCTGAGAGAAGAGTAATCATTTGAAAATTTTCTACCATAGGGGAGATTTATAGGATCTCAAACTTGGAAGGACACTTGGTGGGTATTGTATTCAATTTCAGACCCAATGCATGAATCTCCAGCCTGCTGAGAGCCCGGGGTGGGCACCAGCTCCCTGGCTGGTGAGAAGTCTGAAGGAAGACCCGCAGCTGGAGGGCTGCAGTGGGCCTCCTGGAGGGCTCATTTGCTGTCCATGGGTCTCCCTCCACCTCCACCCCCAACATGCAGAGTTCTGCTCTCTGGCTGTAGCTCATTTCATGCAAGGAGTGGAGTTTGTTGCTGAGAGCCTAAACTATATGAAATTATCATAAGCCCCTTCCCTTCTGCCTAGAGGAGAAACTGGAGGTGGCACCTGGAGGCACATGCTGTTTTTCTGTGGCATTCTTAGGCAGTCCCACCAGCCCTAGCAGAGAAACGCAAATCGCTGGGGCCAGGGTGGGGAGGGAGGGCGTCGCTACAGCTCTGTCCAGCAAGAGGTTAAATTTGTTTCCTGGTGCTTCATGTTTCTTTTTCTCTGGCTGTTTCTGAGATTTTTCACTTTATTTTGATTTTTGGCAGTTTGACTCTGATGCATCTTGTTTTGTTTTTCTTCATATTTATCCTATTTGGAATTTTGTGGAATTCTTGGATCTGTGGGTTGATTATTTCATTTGTTTAGGAAGTTTTTCAGCTATTATCTCTACAATTTTTTTTTCTGCCTGCTTCTCATCATCTCCTCCTTCAGAAACATATCTTATGCATATTTTAGATATTGTTTCATTTGATATTGTCCATGGATTTTGGATGCTTTTTTTTAATAACTTTTTTTTCTCTTTGTGTTTAAGTTTGGATATTTTTATTGACCTGTTTTCAAGTTGATTGATTATTTCCTCTGATGCATACATTCTGCTAATAAGCTCACTGAAAGAATTCTTTCTTTCTGATATTGTGATTTTGATTTTTAGCATTTCCACTGGCTTTTTAAAAAATAGTTTCCATCTCAGTAATGAAATTCTCCATCTGTTCATGCATGTTGTCCACCTTTTCCACTAGATTCTTTAACATATTTATTATAGGTATTTTAAAGTCTCTGTTGGATAATTACATCTGAGCTACCTCTGAGTCAGATCCTGAGATCGTTTTTTTCTTCTGATGATAGGTCATACTTTTTTCCTTTTTCACGAGTCTTGTGATTTTTTATTAATTCTGGACATTGTGAGTAAAAGAAGAGCAGAGACAGGTGAATAACATTTATGCCCAGAAAAGAACCTTTTACTCTGCCAGGCTATTAGAATTGGGGTGGAGTCAATCCAGTCTGTAGTTATGATAGATTTGGACTTTGCTGTTGCTTTAGTTACATTCATGGTACCGTTGTGCAGTTCTTTTTAGGAGATTTTTTTAGTCCATAAACAAAAGAATCGCAGGCCTCTCTGACATTTTTTAATCTTTAGATAATTAATAACAATATTTCTTATGGCCAATGGCTCTTCCCCACATTTACTCATTCAACAGACAGTACATAATTGCAACACAAAATTGATGTGTTTGAGTTGTATCCTTTCCCATCTCTGCTCCACTTATGGTAGAAGGGGCTAGAAGGATAAGAAGGGTCAGCAGAAAGGTGAAAAAAATCTAATGCCCTGGATAATCTGTCCCCTGAATAACTGAAGGGGGGGCAGTCTTAGCTTATCTCCCTTTAGCTGGGGAGATAAGACATAAATTAACCCTTATAAAGGTAATTAAACTGCCAGGAACTGCAAAGCACTCCAGGCATTAAATATCTGGGGATAAATTTCAATTTAAAAAGCATTATCTGTGGGCCTGTACTGTGCCAAACACTGTGCTGTAGGTGCTGAGGATACTCCTGTGGTCAGGAGTGTTTGGAGAGGGTTTCACAGAGGCCATGAGACTTTAAGCTCACCATTTGAGGACTGGAAAAGACTTTAAAGATCACGTACCCCAAAGGTTTCCAAACTCTGGAAACAGACTATATAGATTTATAAAAATCCAGCTTCCTGGGTCCCAAATCTGGAGATTTTGATGTGGTAGTTCTGGCTTGGGCACAGGAATCTGCATTTTAAAAGTCTCCCAGATGATTCTAGAACACAGAGCCACTGAACCAAAATCCTTATTTTACAGTTAAGCTCAGAGAAGGGGATTATTGCTCTGCACATGGTCACTCAGCTTGGATGGCAGCAAAGCCCAGATATCAAACGACATAATGATAATTATTATGGATCAAGTACTTTCTATGTGCCAGGCACTATCTTCTGCACTTATGACATTTAATGCTCATAATAGCCCTATGGGATGGCCATTATCATGGTCTTCATTTTAAAGAAGAATCCAAGGCTTAGAGAGGTTACGTTCCTGCCTAAGCTTACACAGCAAGTAGATGGCAGAGCTCAGATGTGAACTCCAGAGCCCAGGTCTTGAGCCATTACATACATCAGCTCCAGGTTTTTTCCCAACACTTGCATTGAACTTAAACTTAAGGAGGGGTTTGGGGAGGGAAGGAGCAGGTGCACGGCTGCAGGTCTCCTAAGGAAGGGTTTTCAACGGAAGACAACATGTTTTTGTATGTCCACTTTATCTGGGAGAGGATGGAGAGCTAGTTCCACGTTCTAGAAGGGGGTCTTCTCTGAAGCCGATCCTGCTGCCCACTGAGCAGCTTCCTTGCTCCAGTTGAAACCCACAATGGTATATGCCTGGCATCTTATCCTCAAGCCAGAATTTCACAAGCACTCGCCCTCTGAGAGATGATTACTTTGTCTGCCTTCTTTTCCCCAAGGAAGGTCTTTGTGTACCTTAGAAAAGAATCTGAGCCAAAGGAGCAAAGCTTTCACTGACGTTCACACCTCCCCGCTTAGACACTGCACTCCTCAACGCTTACGGGGACATAAGTTCCCTAAGGGACCATTTGTTTAATGAATGTTATAAAGAAAATTTAATCCCATAAGATTTTAGAGAAAAGCATCTCTACTTCAAGGCATTTCTAAACCCATCTGAATAAACAGATAAATGCAATTCAGCTGCCCAGTGACTAAAGACTCTGCAAGGCCACTCTCTGTGCACTGGGGAGAGAGCGTTGCATCCCTGGTTGCTGTTGCAGCAGGTCAGCACAGCAGAAGGGTGGGGGGACAGGCAGGGCTCCAGCCGCAGCTTCTGTTTCCCTGATGTGTGATTCTGGGCCAGATATTGTGTGTGAGCTAGCCACAGTTTTCTCATCTGTAGTATAGCGGTGCCCTCATGGGGTTGCTGGGTAGATTAAATGAAGAGCCTGGCCTGGACTAGGTGATCAATCAATAATAGCAATTATTGCCATTGTGTAGGGATGACCTTGGGCCATCAGACTTGAACTCATTTACTCACCAACTCATCCACCCTAAATCTTTCTCCCTCTCAAGCAAAGCATCTTATGAGTAGCCCAGAGAGGCCAAGGAGGACAGTTGGGATGGTTTGTGCCCCATTGGGGGTTATTTCTTCTGAGACGGACACTTAATAAATGCATCATGGCATTTAAGGAAGGGAGGACTGTCCTGGACCCATGCAGTTGAGAAAACTGAGGTTCAGAGAAGTTAGGCAATTTGCACAGTGCCAGGCGATAAGTGGTGGTGCTGGGATTCAAACTGTAGCCTATTTCACTCTGAGAGCCCATGTTTCCCCCTCTGCTGCACTAAAGGTTCAGGGGGTGGGGATGGGAGAAGGGAGAGAGATGGTCCTTGTAGGTGTGGGGAACAGCTCGAGCAAAGACGAAGAAATAGAAATGTCGATGGCAGGTAAGGGAGTTCACAGGAGCCTGCTGGCTTGGGGAGGGCACAGGAAAGCAGATATCGGAAAGAGTCAGGTCACTTGGGTCTAGTCTCAGCCCTGCCGCATTCTAGCTGTGTGAACTTGGAGAATTTGCTCAGCCTCTCTGAACTCCAGTTCAGCTCAGCATAAAGTGAGACCTGCTTTTGTAGAGGAACGAAGGAGAAAATGCGAACGAGCACTTGGCACGTTGCGGAGCTGCCTGTGCAGGAGAGTGGTTCCCACCCTGTTTTGATGCATGGGACATCGGCTGCCTGTCACCTTCTTGGGCGCACTGTGCTCTAGTACCCGGATGGGTGAGCTGCAGGGGACCTGATGCCTGCCTTGACGCCTTGCTCTGCTCCCGCAGGGTGGGAGAATGTCTATGGCTTTGACATGACCTGTATTCGGGACGTCGCCATGAAGGAGCCCCTGGTGGACATCGTGGATCCAAAGCAAGTGGTGACCAATGCCTGTTTGATAAAGGTCTGGAGACTCATCACGGCTGGGCCTGGGTGTGCTGGGAACCCAGCTGTGCCACTCTGGAAAGCCAGGCTGGGGTGGGCCTGGAGTATAGGCAACACCAGCTCCTGCACGGCCCCAGCCTAGTGAGGCAAGGCTGCCCTGGCCAGAACTTGTGGCACTCCATGGTGACAAGTCAAAAGCTGGCACTCTCACTGAGCAGAGCCACTGAGAGAATGATTCCACGGTGGCACGGCTGAGGGGAGGGGTCCAGTGCAGGGACCCTTGCGGGGGGAGTGGGGAGGGGGAGGGACTTTAGAGGGGAGAACACCCTGGGGGCAGGAGGGTATGCTCAGGTTTGGGGAAGCCGGTCCATTCAGAGGTGGGTGTCCCTCTTAGGAAAGAAATCTGATACGTCAATATGCTGTGTGATCAGTCGTCATTGCCGTCCCCTCCTAGCGTCCATCTGACCCGGCCAGACAGGGCTTCCAGCACCCCTTCCTGAGCGTTCTTGCTGGCACGTGCTCTAAGCATCTCTTCTTCCAAGGCCGCCTGCAGTGCAGATGGAGAACAGCTGGCCAGCATCCCCGCCACGCCAGTCCTTCGTGCACTCTTACTGTTGTTATAGGGGCCACTCAGCTCCTGGCTGAGGCACCCCAAAATTGATACCAAGCTCACAGGTCTGGCTACCTCCCCCCAGATGAAAAAACAAAGTCAAATGTTGGTGACAATGGAAGTGAGCTTTTATTCAGGAATACTGGTGACCTGAGGAGAGATGTGAGGCTAACCCCTGTCTCCAGCAAACCGGGAGGAGAACGGCCAGACTAAAGTCATTTCAAAGACTCGGGTCTACTGAGGGGTCTTTAGGGAGGGCGATGAGGGAATGGATGTGGGAAATGAAAAGCAGGAGAGAAGGGCACGTGAACCGCGAGGGCTTCATGCAAGGAACCAGGGGCAAGGTCCCGCCAAGACTCATCTGGTTTCTGCTCGCCCCCTTATCTCGGGGTCTGGGTAGTACGTGCGAGTCTGCAGCTTCAGTCCGGCTGGAAAACAGCTTCACATTCATGTCAATAGTGTCATCTTGCTCCATAACCCAGGTCCAAAATGTCAAATAACCATGGGAAAAAAGGAAACTCAGAGAAATGCATGCCAAGAAAGTGTGTTTTAAAAATTTGCCTACAGCCCATGTGGTTTTAGGTCCCAGCATGGCTTCCGTACTGCTCACTCCAACATTATTAAATATTTGAACCTGCCTAGTTAGGTAGAGTAAAGGTGCAAGTTACCTTCTCCCATCCCTTCCAGTCCCACGCTCCTCCCAGAGGTAACCACCGTTCAGTTTGGATTGATCCTTCCTGTCCTTTTCTAAGTATTTGCATTTATATATGCTAATACATCACACTGAACCATATAAAACTACTGATATTTGACTTTTAATATAGAAAAACATCAGTTTCGTGCGGTTCAAGCTCATTTTTCAATTTAAAAGCATGGGTTCATTATGGAAGTATTCATCAGCCCACCTGACCCTCATCTTGCTGAAACGTACTTGCCTGCTCTGGCCCTGTACGCATCACTTTTTTTTTTCCCTGAAAGTATTAGGGTGGCATTTATTTATTATTATTATTATTTTTTGTCTTTTTCCGTGTCCGGCAATGGATCGCAACCCTCAGTGTCGTCCCCGCACTGGACCGGGACCGGCAACGGGATCGCAACCCTCGGTGTTGCCCCCGCGCCTCGCTCAGCCAGTGAGCGGGAACCGGTCTGTATGTGGGATCCGAACCCTCGGTGGGAGCGCCGCCGCGCTTCCCAAGCGGCGCACTAGCGCAGTGCGCCACCGGGCCGGCCCTAGGGTGGCATTTATAGTAGGAAAAAGAGAAAGAGATCAGGGCCACCAAGGATGAGGGGAAGTTTCTGAAGGACTGTAACAAACGGCTGCTTTGCCTGGGTTTGAACTGTCCTTTGTCGCTGGACACGAGCCTTCCTAGGGAGAACTCAGCCCGTGGTCCAGGGCATCACTATGTTGTTTAGAAGGGACCTCTGAGGGCAAATAAAACTGGATGAGCCTCGTACAGGTCTCATCAGATTCTCCCTCTTTTTGTAACGTCCTACCTAAGAGGTTTGCCTTCGAGTTTAAGCCTTAGATTCTCCATTCACAGGCTTCTCACTACTCCTTAACTCAGATTATTCCGAGTCCAGGCAGGATGAATTGTGCACAGACATGTCCTTGTATTTCTTCCTGCCACCAGCCCCTCTTTCCCTGAAGCCTCTTCTTCTTGATGCCCCGAACAAGGACAGGGCAAGCACACCGCTGACGGGAAGCTCCCCTGCGGTGCGGAACATTTCTGTAAATACCGGAAATGAGCAGAAGTTGACAGGTGCAATTGGATTTGCCAAAATGGCACGTGGCAGTTATATCTACCAGTAGGCACCTGCATGTAGTGGCTTCGGCTTGGGGATAAAATTTCTTTGATGTTCTTGGACCCCATATTGTCTTGTGCCCCTGGCGCTGCCCCCACTTGCAGGTGTGGCCTCTGTGATTCTGTTTGTGTACCGGGGCTCACCTCATGGACTGGCCAGGTTCTATGCCCCAGGCCACACTGGTCTCCCTCCTTCCTCTCCTGACTCCTAGACAGGAACCAGCGAGGGTCTTTCCCTTGGTCACACCTGAGTGTGTCCAGCACAAAGCAGCCAAACTTATCAAGGAGGGACAGGAGGCATGTGTGTTACCCACACCCTTAAGAAAGCTCCCAAGGGCTCTGTTATGTCAGGACTGAAAATCCTCGAAGCGTCCTGCCCCTGCCTGGCCGTGACCTCCTTCCTGTCCGCACCTTCCGAGCAGCCGAGGGTGGCTGGGCTTGGCCGGGGCCCCTATCTCTCCTGCTGACACTGACGTGCTAAGCAGCGCTTGCCCAGCCCCTTGGGAAAGCATTGGCCTTCCTCACTGACTTAATTGCTGTTTTCGTCGCTGTTAACGTTGCAGAGTGTGACACTTTATTCTAATGAAGACTCTGCTTTGACCAAACTTCTGCTCCGAGACATCCACTGGTGACATTATCTAGTGGTGGGGATAGCAGTGACCAGGGGCTGCTGTGAGCAGTTCATGGCGGTGAAGCCTTCTGCTTCATGGTGTGGCCTGAGGCCAAGTCGGCGGGTCCCCCTGGGGTCTCAGTTGCTGCTGCTGCTGCTGCTGCAGGAAGAAGGAGACCTGCCCGCAAAGGGGGCTGGGCTCTGGGGCGACAGGAGAACTGGGGCCGAGCTGTGGCCTTTGGGTCTAAGAATGGGGTGGGCCTGAGCATGGAGGGCCTTTGTGTGTCCAAAGCCCAACCGCAGGTGATGCCACCCTCACAGATGGCCTGGACCCTCACAGCGAAAGACCTTGGTTGTTGCCGCTGTGATGTGCAGCTTCTTTACTTTCAGTCTCAAAGGCTTTTGTTCCATCAGAAGTCCCTATCAAGATGGAAATGTCTCTAGGACCTATTGAAGGCTGTCAGCTAATGCAAGACATGACAGCTGACGTTTGGTTGATGGACATCCGAGAGCAAGACCCTCTAGAGACGGAAGTCCTGCTAGATGGGGTGGTGCACGCGTGTGTGCCTGTGTATGCGTGTGCTGAAGTGGTGAAGAGGGGCGGGGAGAGCTAGGAGCAGAAAGTAACCAGGGCTAGATGGAAAGCCAGAGGGAGTCACTGAGGGCTGCAGACCCAGGGAGCGACTCAGTCTGAATCGGCCTTAAAGAGATTAGTCAACTGGTGGTTATGAAGCGGAGGCCTGGGGAAGGAAGGAAAGTCCGCAGGCAGGGAGACCTGTACCCGGAGCTTGCTGTGTATCAGGTGCTGTGTTATCCGCTGAGGAAACACAGACCAATGAGGTGCAGCTTCTGCCCCGAAAGGGCTCCAGTCTAATGGCAGAGGTGAGGGTGGAGGTGAGGCTGCTGAGACGAGCCAGAAGCAGGGTGGAAGGGCTAGGCAGGGCTGGTGGCTGAGGAGACAGAGAGAAAGCTACCAGTGACCTATGACAGGGTACAGAGCACTGTGGCCGGCCCTGACTAAGAAGAAGATGGAAAAGTCAGCGAGTGTAGACATCGTGAGCCCTGTGCTGATGCCGTCAGTAGAAATACAGGTGTCCAAGGCTTGCTCTGGGAGTCCCTGAGCTGGAGAAAACCTGTGGCCCTCACGTGGCTGTGAGGGACAATGGACACTTTGCAGGCTGCTTGCTACTAAGAAGGTTTCCCAGACTGAAGCAATGGCCAGACCAACAGAGGGCCTGGAATGGAGGACCCCCACCCTCGAGGGAGGAGGGGACAAGGGGCTGGTGGGCCTAAATGCGGTATGAGCCAACAGTGGGCTCACTGAGACCACAGGCTGCTAGAAGTGGGCACCAGACAAGGAGGCGAGGGACCTATTACACTCGGTTTTTTTTTTTTTCCTTTTTGTCTTTTTTACTGACTGGTAACGGGATCGCAACCCTCGGTGTCACGCCCGCACCACGCTCAGCCAGTGAGCGGGAACCGGTCACCACATGGGATCCGAACCCTCGGTGGGAGCGCTGCCACGCTCCCAAGCGGCGTACTCTCCAGTGCGCCACCGGGCCGGCCCTACACTTGGTTTTGAACGTGGTGGCCCTGGAGGAGAAAGGCCAGGATGGTGGGGTCAGAAGGTGGGACATATGAGAGACAAATGGAAGGCCAGCAGTGGTGTACGAGGGAGAAACAAAGGGTTAGTGGACTGCGCAAGTGGGAGCCACGCGGAGACTGTCTTCACTGGCTTTGAGGACATCAGGACATGGGATAAGCTTCCTTGCACCGTCCCTAAGTGGGTGCACCGTCCCTAAAGGTGTCAGCAGGCACTAGATGGCCACAACAGAGGGGATTCCTGCGCTGGATGAAAGGCTCGGCTCGAGGGTCCGGGCTTCCTGATCCCCTCAAATTCTGCATGCCTGACCCAGGGCTCACCATTCAGCACGCTCTTGTTCCCCAGCTCTGGGTTCTGACGGTGTAACTTGCATTTGAAAGTGACCTCACTGAGGGGCTCCCACTTTCCCCTAACCTTGCAATCCCACCCTCTACCCAACTGAGGCTCGGAGCTTCGGCTTCCCCAGGGGGTATCGTGGAGGCCCACCCCAAGCCCCAGCAGGGCTCTGCTCTGACCGACTTCCTGGACCTCCTCCTCCTCTGACCACCCCTGTGGAGTCAGAGCTTCTCTTAAAGGCTCCAGGATACTTTGCATCTGTTTTTCCTTTATTAGTCCTAGAAATATAGAGAGATAAACGACATGTCTACAAAGCTACTTTGTCTCTTTGCTGATCTGGTCTCCCTAATCTCAGACCTCTCTCTCCTAATTTCTCCCAACATATTCCATCTTCCGGGTCTCAGGAGGACCCCCTGGAATCACCCAGGCACAAAGATGTCTGGCTCTTCCAGTCTTTTGAGGACAGAGGTCCTTGCTACACCACCCTGGCACGTGGGGAGCTCTCCCTTGCGCCCCACTGAAATCTGTCTGGATGCCTCCGGGCTCTTGGTTGGCCTGCCCTGTCTTGCAGGAGCCAGAAACAGCAGGTCAGCAGCCTTCATACAGAAAATCACAGAACATTGCAAACTGTCTTCGATTACACTTGTTCCCCACGTCAGGTTGATTTTCAGCCACTTTCCAGCTGAAATTGTTAAAATTATTAGTTCTTCATGTTCCACATTCCCCAGGTAGAACTGAAAATTCCCACCTCTTATTTTCCCCTTTTATTTATTCTTCAAAAACTGGCCAGTCTTGGTATAAACCGTCAGCAGAACTTCCTTGAGCTCAGTCCATGACTCTGCGAGCTCAAGTCCAGACTCCCATTGCTGGGAACTTGAATATGGAAAAACTTGGGAAGTGAGTAGTCCTGTTCATGCGGATCACTGGGATGCCCTCCCTGCCCCTCGAATTTGCTCCCAGGTAACGCTGATGCCGGCCATCCAGGGACCACACTTTGAGGACGACTTAACGAGTGTAGCAGAGCTCGGGAGGAGCACTCTGATCGGGTTAAGGGGCGCAGTGTCTAATCCGCCCTTGTCTTCTCCTCCCCATCCCCCATCAGCCCCAGCCTCCGGCAGATTCACCTTCCTGAATCTGTTCCCCTCAGGTTTTCATTCAACTCTGTTTGCACCTTTGCCTGAGCATACTCCACCTGAGAAAGGATGGAGGAGGTGACTGGGGGTGGTGAGTGGGCCTGGGAGGTCCCCCAGAGTGATGGTCCCCCAGACAGCCTCCTGGCTGCAGTCTCTCACGGAATGAGGCTGCAGGCCAGGACCCAGGCCTGGGGGAGGCCTTCAGTTTCCGGCATTCTCTCTTCTCTGGGCTGCAGGAGGTGGACATTTACACAGTGAAGACAGAAGAGCTGTCATTCACATCTGCGTTCTGCCTGCAGATACAGCGCAACGACTACATCCATGCCCTGGTCACCTATTTTAATATTGAATTTACCAAGTGCCACAAGAAAATGGGGTTTTCCACAGGTGAGCTGTGTGTTGGCTTTCCAGACCCTCCTCCCCTCCCCCAGACTCCCTGGAGGCTCTGTGGGGCGTGACCGGGACTGGTTTCCACGTGGGGAATGTGCTGGGGCCTAAGCCAGGGCCCTTCTTGGACATCTCGTAAGCCTTTGGAGGTACCTCACTGCCGGTCATTGGTACACCGAAAGGTCTCGGTCTGGCCACTGGGGGCTCTGTGACCTGGCCCACCCCATCCCGTCACTGCCACTCCATGCTCAGCCCGGCCACACTGAGCTCCTTCAGTCTCCAGGCCATAGCCTCTGCACACTCCACCCTTGGCAACCCAGGGTGTGCCGTGGGGACACAGGGTCCTTTGTCAGAAACTTCCTGTCATCTCCTTTCCTGTCTTAATGTGCTGGGGCTGCCATGACAAAGTATCACAGACTGGGGATCTTAGACAACAGAAATGCATTTCCTCACAGTGCTGGAGGCTGGAAGTCCAAGATCAAGGTGAGGGCAGGGCTGGTTTCCCTGAGGCCTCTCTCCTTGGCTTGCAGATGGCCACCTTCTTACCGTGTCCTCGCATGTCTCCTCCACGTGTGCACATCCCTGGTGTCTCTGTGTGTCCTGACCCCCTTCTTATATGGGCACTAGTCAGATTGGACTTGGCCCTGTCTCTAAACACAGTCACGTTCTGAGGTACTGGGGTTAGAACATCAACATGAATTTGGGGGGGACACAATTCAGCTCATAACACCTCCCCTGCCCCCACCTCCTCACCTGGCCAACTCCAGCACAGACGTCATCTCTCAGTGCAGGGGTCATTTGATCTCTTCCCTCCCTGTTGGGTCAAGTTTAGGTGTCCTTTCCAGGGTTCCCCAACAGCCTGTGCATGTGTTTACCGTGGTGATGTTTAAAGTGACATACATGCACAATAACAAGAAGGAATCAGTACAAAAGGGTGTAAAAATCAAGGAAAAAATTCTCTCCCCTGTTCGATTCCAGTCCCACTCGTCAGAGGCATATATAATAATAATTATATAATATATATGTTATTTATTCTATATTATTATATATTATTATAATTATAATAGTTTCTTTTGTGTCCCCCAGAAGGTGTCAGTGGGCACACGAGCCCACACCTATCTACACACACCTTTTCTTCTTCTTTTGAAGTAATCGTAGACGCACAGGAAGTGGCAGGAACAGTGCACAGGGTCCTGTGAGCCTTGCCCAGCTGCCCCGTCACTGGCGTCTCACGTGGCTGCAGTGTAACATCACAGCCGCACCTTTTTTTAAAAACGCACAGGTTGGATCACACTAGTCACGCTGCTCTCAGCTACCTCTTCTTTCTTTAACAGCACACCTTGGCGGTGTTTCCATACCTCACGGAGACACCCACTTTCTTTTTTTAAACACAAGACTCCAGTGGGGGCTATGCTGTCATTTATTCAACATCTCCACTCTGTTTTGCAACCGTCCGTCTCCTGCATGAGCAGGATCATGTCCCATTAATCCCTGCATTGCTGGCTTCTGAAACCGAGTTATGAACAAGTCTCTGTTAGCAGAGTAGATGGTGGTTCGGCTCCTGCCCTTGGGGTGTGTTCACGCTGGCCATCCTGCGAGCCTTCCTGGGGACTGGGAGCGTGTCATGGGGGGTGAGTGAGCATGTGTGTCAGGGGACAGGGAGATGAGTTCCACCAGAATTTGAGGATGTGATTGTTCACTTCCTGAAGTCATGATGACAATGATGCTTTTTTCACCTGTGGACAGAAGGGGCAAGAAACTTATCCCTCACAGAGTGGCTTTTTCCAGAACAAGAGTCTCCTGACCACCAAGACCAGGGTCTTCTGGTCTCCATCAACCAGGACAATGTTGGTGCCGCCCTGCCCTGGGGAAAACCAGAGACCCCTGATCCAGGGCCTTATCAGCTTCTGCCCTCCTTAGAGGGGCAGTAGGCAAGCTCTTCTTCCCAGCGGGCAGGAGTCCTTTGACCCTGAAGGATGGGTAAGACTCAGCCTAGCGATGGTGAGGAGCAGGGAAGGCGAGGGAGCTGAGGAGGAGGCTGCTCGAGGACCACGCTATGACTGGAAGCTAGGGATAGAGTCACAGAGGCTTGCTCTGCCTCTCCCATCCTCAGGATGATGCCTAACCCAGGGCCTGTCCTGCTGCGGGTGATGAGAAGTCAGGGGGCAGGGTACTCAGGTAAAGCTCGGGGTTTCCTAAGCCTGAGCTCCTGCCCTGTAGCTTTCAGCAAGGTTTTCCTTTCCTTGAGATCTATTTCCAGTCCCCAAAGCCAAGCCGACTGCAGGACCTCTGTCTAGTATGACTCCCTGGCTCTGTGGTTGCAGAGATGACATTTGGTTGACCCCACATGGATGAGACTTGGTTAAGCTCAAGTCCAGAATCAAAGAAGTCAGCTCTGGCCTGCCTGAAAGATGGTGAGGATTTGCCCTCAGTCTCTAACCCATTGGCCCATTTCCTTCTTATTCCTTGGCCACACCCCCCACCATAGTCCCACATACGCTCAAGGCCATGGGTCTAAATCCTGGTGTGAGCCTGTTCCTCTATTTTTTAGAAGTTATCACGTTATGCCTTTACACAGAGCTCCACACACTCAGGTTCTGAAAGGACAGTTGGAGGTCCCGCAGTCCCCTGTTTCTCTGCCTTGGTGCAGTGGATCTCAAAGTGTGGTCCCTGGACCACCACCACCAGCAGCAGCAGCACCTGGGAACTTGTTAGCATTGCAAATTCTTGGAGCTCACTCCAGACCTACTGAATCAGAAACAGGGGGTGGGGCCCGGAAATCTGTGTTTTCACAAAACCTCCAGGTAATTACGGTGCTCGCTCAAGTTCGAGCACCACTGTGCTTGTACAAGACTGCCCTGAACAAGATGGTTGAGAATTTGACCAAGGTGACTCCCTGCTGCAAAGGCGATCCCATTTGCTCGCTAAGGTATACCCTCTGGTCTCACCGACACTGTATGCCTTCTGGCTGACATAGATCCCTCTTGTGCAGCATTCCCATATAGGTCGGGGGAAAGATAAGTTGTTTGGTTGTTTCTCAGCCACTTTGGGATGTCATTGTGGGGCTTTGGATCCAGCATGTAGTGGACTTCTTTAGTGGTTCATGTAGGTTTGGCTATACTCAGACTGTCTACACTCTAACCACCAACATAGTAATTCCTTTTTGTTTTTAAAGATCTCAGGTACACAGGATTAGATTAATCTTAATTCTTAGTTCTTGACATACCATCATCACTGGGCCATGAATGGTTCACTTTTTACTTATTTACCGACATAATGCATACCCATGAACTTACCATCCAACTCCGTCACTAGAATGTAAATAAATTATTAATAACTAGAATGTAAAGAGCAACTAGAAATAAATTTCTTATCACTACTTTTAGATTGTAAATACATTAGTTAATATTAAGAAATAAATTGTTTAATTAATTAATTTTAATTACAATTATTTTAAAATTAATTTTAAATATCAGCTAGAGATACATTGTTAATAAATGCCATATGATTATATTTATAATTAACAAGTGTAAATAAGTTAATTCATATCCATACAATAAATCCTTGTGAGCCCACCACCTAACTCAATGACTAAAATGCTACCCGTACCAATACCTGGATGCTCCATCCCCTCCCATCCCCCCATATCACCTCTAGATGAACATTATTCTGAATTTTGAGTTCAAAATTATTCCATCACTATTTTGAAAAAGTTTTGTCACATGTACATGTGCACCTAAACAAGGCATCGTTTGGTCTCAGCTGTTTTTGAACTTTATGCAAAGCGCAGCCTGCTCTTTGTGGCTCCCCTTAATCGGCCCTCAGCTGAGTTTCCTGTCTCAGCCTGGCCAGCCAGCTCCGAGGCACTTCTCACATCGTGAAGCTTGAAAACGATCCCAGTTGATGGCTCTGATGTCTCCAGCTCCAGGCAGAAGCTGTCACACAGGGGCACAGGCTGTGCTGGCCCGAAGGCACAGCCGCCCCACCCCTTAGGACACATCCCACCTGGGAGGTGGAATCCAGGGCCCCTGGGGCTGCTGCTTAGTCTGGGTTGACATCCTAGTTTTTCCAGGAATCAGCAAGTTAGGGTGACCAGACATTGGACAGAACCTTGAGCAAGTTACTTTCTGGGCCTTGGGCTCAGGCAGCCCCTCTCCAGCTTTGCATCCTGTGACTCTGAGTGATTTTCTCAGGTCAGAGATGCTCCCTGGTACAAAGTCTTTAATTCTCCAAAAAGCGTTTGAACCCCCTAGGGAAGATAATTCCAAATTTACAGCTAGAAAAATTATTATATCCAAGAAAGAACTACCAGCCACTTAGATGCTGGGAGGTGAAACAGAAAGCAGGACTCCACTCCCCTTTAAAGGCACCAGGAAAAATCGTGAGAGGTCCCTGCTCTACTCCAGTGCTCCTGTGTTTCCAGCCCTGTCCCTGGTCCCAGCTCTCACCACACGTTATTACTATTTACCTGAGGGTCTTCACACTTAGGCTCTAGGATCTACCAGAGAAACGGGGGTAGCTAGAAGGGGAGGGGGACGCACGAAGCTGTCTCCATCTCTGTTCCTGTTCCCCAAATTTTGAAACATACCTGGCACATGGTAAGCATCCTAAATAGAAGTCTGTTGGATGGATGGATGGATGGATGGATGGATGAATGAATGAATGAATGAATGAAGGCAGGCATCTGTGCTTGCAGTGCTGTGGGCAGTACCGTCATGCTCACTTCAAAATACAGAACAGAAGCTGTCTATAATCTAAATCCAGAGATGCTGCGATGGGGAGGGGGCTTGATGGAGGGAGGAAGGGGGAGGCTGGCAGGCAGGGCCAGAGTATGAAGAATAGTAGGCATCTTCCTAATAGGGAAAGCTGAAAGCCAGCTGCACAATCTGGATGGTTGTAGATTGGGGCAGGGGAGGGGCGCTGTCCACAGCCCTTTGTTGAGGGACCACTCTTGTGCTCAGCATTCTGGAAGATTCCCCAGAACATTCTAGACCACCAGAGTGAGGCAGCATGCCTTTGCAGGCTAGAGTTGTAGTTCATGGATAAATGAAATCATATACCACTTTATCTAATGATTAAATAACTACTGACACAATGGCTCGGTGATGCCCTAACTTGCCTCATCCGCTATAGGCCGGGTGAAAGGGAGAGCTAACAGTCTTTATGCAGGAAGTCTGATGTACCCTGGAGTGTCCCGGGCACAGCAGAAGGCTTGGTCACCTTAGCACACGATGCTTCCCCTTTGCATCTCATCTCACCCTCACGAGGCCTCAGGAGACAAATATCCTGACCACGTCCTGCAGATGTAGAGCCTGAGTCCCGGCACTGTGCACGGCTGTGGCAGAGCGGACACTGGAAGCCGAGCCTGCTTTGCCTGGTGTCTTTTCCACGACTCCTACCTGAGAGATGCCGGAGAGGCACTCTGTGCCCTCCAGGGCTGTGTGTCTACCTCGCCTAGGGGGGGAGATTGTAAATCTTGGAAGGCCTGTCTCCTCCCCACACCCCAGGATTACCGAATTCAAATCTCTTGGAATAGAGTTGAAACATCCAAAGTTTAATAAGCATCTCCTGGGCACTTTGATAGAGAAATAGGATTGAGAAAACTGGTTTAGACAATTAGTCCACGGCCATGGACCCATCATGGAAACTGATGCTTGGGACAGTTCTTAACCTTTTGATGTCGATGTCGAGAAAAAAATTTTTTTTTCCTCCAACCCAAAGCCATCATGTTTTTTGGGGCCACCATCAAAAGCAGAGTCCTGGGCTCAATGGCCAGCAAATCTGAGCCTCTGGGATTCTCATAAGGCATGTGATTAGGTGACAGAGGAGGCTGCTTGAGTCTCCTTGCCTGAAGGCCTTTAGGAACAGGAGAGACACACCTGTCTGAGCTGGTGTAGATGGAAGTGGGGGCGAGAGTGCTCTTGGTCATACACTGATATTCTCCACACACGACCAGAAACCATCTTTTGACAATTTAGAGGTAGTTGGCAGGGAAGGGTGTGGGAGCAGGCGCACTTTGTCTGCAGACAGTAGTATGCCTTGGGGGCCAGAAAAGCTGCATGCGCTTGGGGACCCAGGGTCTGATAGGCACAGATTGCACATTCATGATCCTTCTTTCCCTTCCAAATGCACAGGCTGAATCTTCTCCCCGTGACCTTGAGTTTGCATTGATTTCCCAAATGCACACACTGAGGGCTACTCGAGTCTCTATCCAAACCACTGACATTTGATCAAGCCAGCTCACTGCAAAGGACAGAGAAAAGGCAGACTCTTTACTACCATTAAAATAGATCTTGGGGTTTTGAAAGATCTTAGAGGTCACCTTGTCTGACTTGGTGCATGATAAATCCCCTGTCAGTGGTCGTGTGAACGCCTCAGGTAGCTTGTATAATTATGGGACAACTGCAATTCTTCCTGGTGAATTAAAAATCTGCCTTCTAGTAATTCCCAGAGACTAGCCTTTGTTCTGCCCCCAAAGCCATGTATAAGGCCACATATAAGTCTTTCCATGTACGACAGCTGTTGAAGTGTTTGAAAGACCCTTAACATGTTCTCATGTCCCAAGACTTCTCATTTTAGCACTGGTCCTAAGCAAAGAGGAAATGCCAGTGGAGGCCGGGAAGAGCCTGGACCAAGAGAAGTTGCTATGAAATGGCTTTTTCTACGATCACAGATTCCACAGGTCCCAATGTAATTGACCATTTACGGGTACGTGGAAGCATCACAGGGTCTGCTCTTTGGGTTCTCACCATCATTCATTTATTCAGCACATGTAGATCTGCCAAGCACAGTGGCAGGTGCTGAGGACAGGGCGCACCCCTGGCACGCCCCCGCCCGCATGAAGACTGCAATCTGTGGAGGAGGCAAACAAGTGGGGAAAAGGCGTCTGTACCGCAGCGTGGGAAACATCACGCTGTACAAGCTCGGGGCGCTGTGCGAGCCCTTATCTGGGATTAGGTGGTCAGGCAGGGCTTCCCAGAGGGGGTGAGGCTGAGGATGAGGAAGACAGAGGCTGGCCAAGGGGGAGGGAAGAGTGTTCCAAAGACAGCTGCTGTCCACGAAGATGGCCCATTAGGCAGGACCCCTCCCGTTTAGCTGGGGAATGTCATGCGCTGAGAGGGGATGGATGGGATTCAGTGGCAAATACAGGGGAGGCGCAGGACCGCTGTGGCTCTGGCTCATGCAGGGTGAGGGAGCCGGGGACCAGCATGGGGGTCATGGCGTGAGAATCATCCCTCATTTCTTTCTGATCCAGTGGGGAAGGCGCAGCTGAAAGCCCGCAGCACGCCTGGCCGGGGCTCCGGGTTTAGTTGCGGGGCACAGAGGAGCAGGCGGGGAAAGCTCTTTGTAGGACTGAGGAGCAAACACATGGCATACCAGTGGCACTGGGGAAAATGTTCAGCCGTGGAGGTTACATAGATGACGTCATGTGAGCAGGGATGGGACGGCCTCGTCCACACATCTCTCCCCCACGCTGTGCGAAAGCCTTCACTCTGCTGAACTGACCAGAAACAGTTGCATTTTTTTTTTTCTTTTTTGTGACCGGTAAGGGGATCGCAACCCTTGGTGTGGTGTCGCCCGCACCGCGCTCAGCCAGTGAGCACACTGGCCAGTCCTATATAGGATCCGAACCCACGGTGGGAGCGTTGCTGCGCTCTCAGCACCGCACTCTCCCAAGTGCGCCATGGGGCTGGCCCAGAAACAGTTGCATTTTTTTTCCTTTTTGTCTTTTTTCGTGACCAGTAACGGGATTGCAACCCTCGGTGTCACGCCCGCACCGCGCTCAACCAGTGAATGGACCAGTCTCTATATGGGATCCGAACCCTCGGCGGGAGCGCTGCTGCGCTCCCAAGCGCTGCACTCTACCGAGTGCACCACCGGGCCGGCCCTGAAACAGTTGCATTTTGAGGTGCATTTGTGGTAATGAGTTTAGTTGGTGAAAGGACATTCGTCACCTGTCCTGGGCACTAGCTTGTAACATCAGCGTGTTTCTCTTCTGGTCTCCACCTAAGACCAGCGGTCCTGACGGTGTGGGAATGTGAAGGGAAGTGAGGGCAGTGGGCCCGAGTGGGGGGTTCTGGGGGGCTTGGAAGCAGGCTACAAGGACTGGGCACCTGGCCCAGCAGGAATGGTGGCCTGGTGGAGTTTCAGTGAGTCCCACGGGAGGCCCAGCAACCTCTATGCAGGCCCCAGCCTCAGCCCTTCTGGAAACATCTCCACTGACTCTTCCTTCCCCTCTCCTGGCCTCACCCCTGCAGCCCCCGATGCCCCCTACACCCACTGGAAGCAGACCGTTTTCTACTTGGAAGATTACCTCACTGTCCGGAGGGGGGAAGAAATCTACGGGACGATATCCATGAAGCCAAATGACAAAAACGTGGTGAGTGCTGGGGCAGCCTCTCGGAGGGGAGCAGGGGCCCGCGGAGCCACTCGCCTGGGTCCTTAGGTGTCCTGTGCGCAGAGAAGCCACTGAGGGAGGCAGTGGTAGCAGTGTTTGGACGTGACTAGGGATAACTGAAGGACCCGACCCTTGGCCCCTCCAAACTTGGCAACTAGAAACTTTCTCTAGGCCCCCTCTGGACTCAGCCTCAAGGACAGACAGCTTCCAGCTCTTCATGGGAGGGGCTGTCACTTAAAGGGGTTCTACGTCATTTAGGATGAGCTGGGCCAGGAAATAACTGTTTCTGGTGGCCTGGAAAAGGAATGGTTCACATTTCTTCAGCTGGCCCGGTGGGTTGGAGACTGCCTCATTCTTTTTGGGCAACCGCAGAGTGGGTGGGCACGCGTATTAAAAGAGTCTAAAAATGCTTTGAGGGTTATGCCACGGAAGACTCAACCACTGCACTCTGTTTTCTCTCTAGATGAAATCAGAGGGAACATTTTTATATTAGAACAGGAAGGATTTAGGTTAGAAATCAAAGAACTTCCCGTGAGGATAATGAGGCACCGGAGAGGTTCCTGAGGCTACTGGTGGCAGCTCCTTAGCTAGAAAACCTTAAGAACATTGTAGCCGCCCCGCCTGTGGCTCCCACCCCGACTACTGATCTTTGGTGTTTTTTGCAGCGAGACCTCGATTTCACAGTAGACTTGGATTTTAAGGGACAGCTGTGTGAAACATCTGTATCTAATGACTACAAAATGCGTTAGCACACGTGGGGAGCTGCAGAGAGTGAGCGAGACAGGAACTGTCACCTCGATCTGCCGCGCTGTCCCAAAGAATACTGTTTCAGGACTACACACTTGAAAATCAGAGTTCTCAGCTCTGCCTTGAAGATTGGTGAACTCATCAGGGCTCCCGTGGGCCCACCCCTGGACGGAGGGCCCCCAACTCCTCTGCACTGCCCTGGGAGCCCTCCATGAAGGCTTTGTTGTCACCAACAAAGAGTAGCCTCACGTGCTGGGGCTGGGGCCCCAAGGATGGAAACATACCCGTGTATCCCCAATGTCCTGCCTAACTGACTCTCTGGATCTTCCAAGTTTTGCATGCTGCAGGCACCTAGGACAGATTGCTTCCACTAGAATCTGGAGACATAGTGTCTTTGATAGCATAAGCCAGATTCCCCGTCTGTGCGGTGGTGTATGGTGCGTGTGTGTGTGTACAGCATATATATTAGTTTACTTACCCACGAGCGCTGTATATGCACACATATACAACCAGTGGCCACCCTTACGTATTCATTCAGAGGGGTGTGTGCGTGTGTGCGCGCGCGTGCAGACTCGAGGTCACTCCCAGAGGAGATTCTGTTGCTTTCAAATAGGAATTTGTTTCGTGATTAGTTCTCCCCTTTCCCATCCCTTTACAGATGTTAAGCAGCCACGAATCATTCTCTGTACTAGCTCTGGTCTCCTTTTGACTAGACCGTGGCTCCGAACCCCGAGCATAGCTCCACAGACTCTGTGGGCGCTCAATAAACACACGTGACAACCAAGCCAAAGGATGTCTGCGTTCCTGCTGCTCTGGAATGGGAGGGTTGAAGGCCACCGTGGAACAGAAAACCAGGGAGCAGCTCCTCCTTGTGTTTGAATTTGCTCCTAGAAGGCGAGCTCCTTGGGCCCTGGGGAAGTTGGGGCTGGTCGGAGCAACTCCCCTGCAGATGCTCAAAGGTCCTGGCCTCAGGGGATGAGACGAGGGTCCTGGAGCTGGGGTGGGGGGCACAAGCTATCCAGGACTGCTCCAGAATGGGAGCCTACATGTAGCCTGGGAGCTATACGTAGCCTAGAGACCTGTCAGAGGAACTTCTAGCCTTGGTCCGAGTGTGGTCACAGAATCTCTGCAGAATGGAACTACAGTGCCAGGCTTGGTGGAGTATTTTGATTTGGTTTGGATTTATTTTATTCTTTAGCTCCCGAGACCATCAATCTCATCTAAGCCATGTCCCCTGGGACAGACCTTCCAGGTGACGGGAAGGAAGAGGGCCATTTAGAGATGGTGGGTGGAGCAGAGACGGACCAAGGGCGGGAGGACGCAGAGGAGGCCTCAGGCTTGGCTGTGCGTGGTGCAGGGTATTGGTGACGGCAGGGCCTTGGGCGATGGTAACTGACTCCAGTAGCAATGGCCCCTCCACTTGCATAACCCTCTGATGTCTGTGCACTCTGTCAACTTCCCCAGAGCCCTGGAGTGAGGTGCATGGTGACCCTCACCATTTTGCAGCTGAGGCGAGCTGGGCCAAGATCTCAGGTCCTCGTTCCACATGCTCTCCACGGCCCTGTGCTGACTCCTCTGAGCCTCAGGCCTGGAGGGGGAGACCCTTCATATCTAGAGAAAAATTCAGTGACAACCATTGAATGCTTTTTGTATGCATGTGTCAGACAAGAAAGACAGAGACACTCAAGAGGGGGACAAAAGCAGGTGTGTTAGGAGAGAAAAGGGGGTTGAAGGAGGATATTGGGGTGGGGACTCCCTTGGAGGGTATTTGGGTGGACCTCATTAGTAAGTTTCCATTGTGGTGGGAGTCGGGGAGCCCCTGGATTCTGCCTATTGCGATCAGCCTAGCCTTCGGCAGGAAGCTCATGGAGCTTGATGGAGGATTCCACCCACGGTCAACTGGGCAAAACCCCACATTGCCAGGAGCCTAGTGGAGCAGACAAAATGCCAGCCTTCTGGGAGCTCCAGGCATTTGGGGCCTGCAGGCATCCCTAACACCTCAGGGCCGGAGGAAGTGGGTAGGGAGGGGCCCTGCGGGAGGGCCAGGCTGAGCAGATGCCTGGAAGTCCTGCGGTCCTCCCCAGCCAACAGGGGAGAAGAGGGTCACCCCAGGGACCTACCTGGCCCGGGTCTTCAGCCTCTGGAGACGTGCCAGCCCCTCTGTGCTCCTGGGCTGCAGAAGGGAAGACTGGGAGGTGTGAAGGAGCAATTCCACGGCAGCCTACTCCCCCTGGCTCATGGGAGCGCTCCAGTGGGCACTGTAGTTTCCCTCTGATTCAGTGGGGAACAGGCAATACCTACTTCAAGCGTGTTCTGAATGGAAGTCAGTGTATAAGCTGAGGTTTCAGCATGACAATAGAGGTGCTGTAGAGATGACTTCACTTACGAAATCTGTTCTTTCCCCCGACACTGCCTTTTTTTTTTTTTTTTCTGAGACTGCACAAAACCCATTGGTGACTTGTTCTCCTGTCACTCTCCTGCTCTGGGGACATTCTCCCTTCCACTCCCAGCTCACTTTTTCCCACACGTGCAGCTGTGGTGCCTCTTTTGTGATCGTGTCTGTGCCTGTTTGTTCGTGGGCCTCTCTGTGCTTGTTCTGAGGTCCCTTGCAGGCATGGGCTCTCTCCCTCACAGGACCACAGGCTCCTAGGGCAGGGACCTGCCTGAACAGAATGGGGTGCAGGTGGCTGGTGACAGGGCAGCCGCTGACCCCAGCACCAGCTTGACTCTCATGGAATGTGCGCGGGGCCTCTCCAGGACCACCAGGCACTAGTCCCTTCTGTCTATGCTCCTCAGGGGATGCCAACATTTTCTTTACTTTCTTAAATGCCACCCCCGGTAGGCTACCTCCCCTTCCTCCCCTAGACAGATGCAAGCCTCCGTGAACTCTGTGGGCAGAAGTGAGGCCTATGCCCGGTCCGCTGTCTCGGCAGCCTTCCTCTCCTCTTGGCACTGCTCCTGGGATCCCCCCTGTAGGCCCAGCCTGGCACCAGACCTCAGTAATGGGATGAAGTTAAACCAGACTTCTCAGCCCATCCAGTGCCGTGTTCACCTTGCCTGGAGTTTGTCCCTGGCCTCGTGGCCAGTTCTGATCACTGGGCATGTGCCTGGTCTTGATCTTCTGTCTTAAGTCCCACTACTCCAGTCCCTTATAGTATGAGAGCGCCCTTTTGTTCTTGCAAATCCCCCTCCCTACTACGCTGGGGGTCCCCAGCCTGTTTCTGGAGTCCTCTTCCTGAAGAAACATTTTTCTGGATTCCTGTTTCCTGCCTGGAGTCTTGAGTGGCACCTCCCTGGATACCTTGATTCGGAGTACAGCCCTCTCGGGGGGGCATCCTAGCTTGCCTTGGATCCTTGGGCAGTCATATGTTATACTCAAACCCTTGGCCCGTTGTCTCGAGACTTTGAGGATAAGCCTAATTTCCTGAGGATGGGTGATCTCAGCACCTGGGCCTGCTTCAGATCTGGAATCTCCTATGTCCCTGTCCCATTGGAAGCAATTGGCCCACATTCAGCAATGACTCAGACACAACATATTCAGTGATCAGAAGATCAGCCAACAGACACCTACTGGATCCTTAAGAGACTCCAGGTACTGAGCTAGGCACTGGCAGTAGAGTGGAGTCCACAGACATTGTCCCTTCCCTATGGAACCCATGGGTTGTTAGTCTCTGGGTAGGCTGGGCCTGCTCTTGCCCAAATCCTGAGAAGCAAGGTCCCTGCCATCCTCCAGAACCAACTCCAGCTCCGCCATCCCGCCCTGGGAGCCATCCACAGGTCTTAGCCCGGCTTTGCAACATGACCTCTATCAGGATAAGTGCCATGCTATGTTGCTTTCCGAGCCGTTCTCAGTCACTAAGCCCTGGAAACAGAAAGAGAACATGCTTGAATTTTCCTGCTACCCATGAATTCTACAGGAGGACCTGATCTGTTATTTTTGGAGAATGACAGTGCTCAAGGAGGCCCAGGGCTCTTTTCTTATGCTAGCAACTAGTCATTTCTCAAAACAGAAGGACTAAAGGGACTTTACCAACCACCAGCTAACACCTAAGCCTCAGGGCAGCCAGAGCGAACTGGACAGAGAGAACTCCTAGCATTCCAGGTCACTAGACCAGGTCCCTGCTGTCCCCATTTCCAAAGGCAGCCATCAGCCACTGGACACCTCTGCCACAGGACATGGGTTTTGAAGCCAAAGGACCTAGGCAACTCCCAACACCACTGCTTACTGCAAGTCACTACAGACGTAGGAGACCCAGTATCCTCATCTGCCAATAAAGAGCATGAAATGAAATAAACATAAAACATGTTTGGAAACTGCACAGTGCAATGGAAAGTCCAGCTGTAATTGCTGTTGTAATAATTCTGCCCTTATTGCAATTCTGCTCTGGAGAGCACGGCTGGATGCCAGGCTTTGACGGGCAGCAGCACTGCAGTCAGAGCCAAGGGCAGCAGTGGGCCGGCCCAGGGCTGCCGGCTGTGGCTCAGAGTCTGGGGGCAGCACTTCAGGTGACACACATGTAGAGTTTACCCAAAGTCCTGGGCAGTAATAGCCTGCTTTGTGGCTCTGATTCAGTAGCTCTTCGCAGGCTCCAAAAGTGGCTTGTGGAGGTCTGAAAATCTGCCACTGAAAGTCAGTCACTGGCAGGCAGTGACTAGCTGACATCAATAGATGTGTCCTTCCACTAGGATGAAAAGATCTTCTGATATTGGTGGGGGGAGGAGGGAAAGGGAAGGGGGGAAAGGAGGAATTGGTAAAGGGACACGAAAATCAACTACATTATATATTGATAAATTTTAAAAAAAAAGATCTTCAACTACAGAGATGCTCCACTGGGGCACCCCTGCAGGGCCTCACCTTCTGCAGACTCGACATTCATTTCTAATCCCAAGAACTTCCTGGTGAACTTGAGACAGTGCCTAGTGTGCTGTGTGCTAAGTCTAGTGCCCAGTTTGCATCCCGTGGAGAAGAGCAAGAGATAATCCAAAGTGTTCATTTTACTTTAGAATTCAATGTGTGCTCCTCTTCCCAGAAGAGTTCTTCTTCTAGGCATGTTTAGTTTAGGTTAGTAATACACTGAGTTTGTATACTTGGAGTACCTGTTCTCTTTGATTGCCAGACTTAGGGGCTTGGAAGCCCATTCTGGGGACTGGCAAGGGGAACAGTGTGGGGACTGCTGAGAAATAAACCTTGATGGCAGTAATGGTCACATTGGTGCTTGAGACTTGTTTGGCTACAGTTAATAGGAAATAACCAGCCATCTCCCCATGGTCATAAATCACCATTAATATGACAGAGGCATGTGCCACTAATGGCAGTGTGAGTCAGAAGGCACTAGAAGAATAGACTACAGGGATTCTTCTCTGTGCCCAGAGAAGGATTGAGCCTCCCAAGAGAACATCTGTGCAGGAAAGGAAGGAGCAGAACCTAGGGGTAAGGAAATAGTGTGCTGCACACACAGCTGGACGGTCTGGCCATAGAGTGTCACCTCGAGACATGGAAGATCTGTTTGGAGGCAGGAGGGGGGTAGTCATTGCCTGTTATCTCAGCACTGGGCATGGCTCTTGCAGATAAAGCCTGTGGAGCTATTTCATTTCAGCTTCAGCTGGAATCAGGAGCTAAGTGAGAGGTCTCTCCTGACTTCATCTATTCAGTCAACATTTCTTGAGTTCTTCCTGTGTAGCAGACTCCATGCTGGGCACTGAGACCTCAGCAGTGAACAAAGGAGGCATCAGCCAGCCCTCCTGGAATTTACAGGCTGCTGGAGAAGCGATACTAAACGAGAGGGAAGACATAAATACTGTGGAAGGGGGCATGGAGGCTGAGGGAGCTGGAGACTGTAATTTAGAGCACGAGCTCCAGAGAGCTTCCCTGAAGATATGACTCTAAACAGAGATTTGAGAAATTGGGAGAGGAGGAGAGGGCCGGGAGGGTGGGGAGAGATGGCAGAAGCCCAGCAGAAACAGCACGTGGCACGGTCCCCGAGGGGTCCGGGGAGCTTGCACACTGGACGGCGAGGAGCGAGCAGAGGGCTGGGGCAGTGGTGAGGAGGGAGGCCGAGAGGCAGCCGGGGCTGCACGGTCAGGGCCTGTATCCACATCCAGGGCACGTTTTCCTCGGGCCCTGAGAAGACAACAGGGCAGGATGCGCACGCTACGCTTGCTCCTCTCTAATGAGCTCCGTTTGGCAGTTGTTTCTCCAGGAAAGTAATAAGGGACTTAACCCATTGCCTGCTTCCGAGAATTAGGCACAGGAAAGGGGACGGTAAAGCCAGCAGAGCTCAGGAGCCACAAGTGCAGGATGGAGATGGAGGCTTCTTTTGGCTGCTGTTGTTGAAAATGGCTTGAATGCAGGTTGCTTCGTTTTAGGATCGCCTCGTTCGCCAGTGGGGACGCTGCATCGGGCCCATCTGTGCGACTCCGAGAGCATTTGCATTATTATCCTTCCTGGTGTCATGTCACACTGTTCTTCCCACGAGCACGGCTTCCTCTTGGTTCAGAGGGTGTACTTGTCTGGGAGGCGGGAGCAGTGGGTAGGGTCTGCGGGAGGCAGGATCTGCATTTTGGGATCACTCTGCTTCTTCAAGCCCCGGGCAGCTGTTTCCAGGGGAGCATAATGCTGGGCATCACTTTCAACTCACAGACGTATTCTTCAAGTGTCTTTCAGCGGCTTGGTGGGTCATAATGGGTTTCTGATATTACGACAATTGCTTTCTGGCCACGGCTGGTTAGCTCTGTTGGACAGAGCATCGGACTTGAAGCCAAAGGCGCAGGCTTTGCAGACTCGAGCTCAGTTTTACAGTCATAGATGATACCTTGAACCCCAGCCCGCCTGGGAGATAAACAGGCCTGGGGCTGATGCCTGGTGCTCAGCGAATGGCTGTGAGACCTGCAGTGAGGTCTCGAATGGTCTGCTCCTGTGTGAATTCCTTCCTGCTAAGTGGGGACGATGATCGCACCTTTCTCTAGAGTTGTTGAAAGTGTCCAGTGAGACAGTGTGAGATGACATGGCAATGTACCCTACCTGTGGTACGTGGTAACCACTGATAAATGGCAGTTCTCCCTGTTCTTGGAACTGAGGGCCCCAGACAAGAACGTGCAGATGGCTCTGGGCTCCTGCAGGGAGAGAGGGAGAAACCACTTTGAGTGAAGTCTCTCCCCAAGGGGGTCAGAGCGTTTGCTTCCTGTGGCCAGAAAGGGAAGGCCCACGGTCCTTTGTTCCTTGGGAACAACTCTGAAGGTGGCCTTGGAGATGCCTAGACGGGAGATGCAGTGGGGATTCAGAGCAGCGCCAGGGCTTGCAGGAATCTGAGGTCATTACATGTGACTCAGTGCCTGAGGCGACCCACTGCATAGTGCAGAATTGGGATGGGAGGTCCCACCTGGCCAGTCAGCAAGAGGTCACCTGCAGTGTCCTGGACTAAAGACCCAGAGTCACCTGTGACTGAGAGGAAGTCCGGGACAGTGGTTAAGAGTGTGAACCCTGGGGCTGGAGGACTGAGCCCTGACACTCCCACTCTGGTTGTCTCTCTCTGCCTCGGCTTTCTTTCCTGTAAACTGGTGGTCATCATATTTTCTACCCCACAGCCTTGTGGCAAGGACTACATGAGTGGCAGGTGATGAGCAACACATGTGGTAGCTATTATTGCTGTTACTGTGTGCTGCTCCTCTGACTCAGGCCAGGCTTGAGCCCCTGCAGGACTCGGGCACATTGGCCCCGTCTGAATCCCCCCACCCCCACTCGGCCCCCTGTGCTCCCTGGGCCCGCACTTACCCTGTGGCATTACCAGCATCTTTTTGTGTCTGTGTCCCCACCAGGCTGCAATCCCCTTGAGGGTAGGCTTGTCTCTCACGTAGGCTTGTATTTCAGGGTCAAGTGCAGCCCGGGCCCATCACAGGTGTTCAGTAAATACTTGCTGAATGAGCCGAGCGGAGGATGAGCTGTTGCTGTGACGCTCGTGTCCATTGCCAGAAGGCCTGTTGCTCCTGCGCTCTGAATCTGCTGTATGACCTGGGGCTGTTCCGTCCCCTCCCTGGGCCTCGGTTTTCTCATTTATGAAATGAAGGTATCAGCCCAGAAGAGTCTCCATGTCTCCACCCAGCTCAAAGCTGCTGGGCTTTTGGCTATGGGAGAGGCGCTTGGGGTAGGGATGAGACGTACAGGCTCAAGGAGGTAATAGGGGTCCTGCCAGGACCGCAGACATCACTGAGGCTCTGCCAGCGAGTAGCGGGGACTGCGTGGGCAGGCCAGGATGCGCGGCTACTCCAGGCGTGTGACTGCAGTTTCTTAGTCTGTGACCCCATGGAGACGGGCTATCTCCTGGAAGATCTTTTAATAACTGAAAGGAAATGGAATTAAGGGTCCTGGCTGCTGGCTGGCTGGGGCTGGGTGACTCTCATCTGGGTGGCAAATTAATTTGTCTCTGCTAACATTGCCTATTGCTGATCTGTGATGAGGTTCTCCTTTGGGTTTCTATCCAGCAGGCCTCTGGAGATGTGGCTTCTGAGAGCTTAGAGAGGGGGCGGTGGGGCTGGGGAGGTGTCCAGGACCAGGGAGGCCAGGTGAGAGATGGGGGCAGACGGTGTGCTCACATCTAAAGGCGGTGACTGTGGCCCTGGACCTGAGCTAGCCTTGCTCAGGGGAGGTCCTCATTCTCACTGAGCCTCAGTTTCCACAGAGTGTTGTGGAAGTGACTGGTAAACTCTACCCTGCAGTGTGCATGTGGATTTTCTATCACTCCTTCCCAGTCCACAAACCATAGCTGGCTTTGATTATTCATGTTCCAGTAGGACACTGTGGCCCGGAGAATTCAAAGTAGTGAATGATACAAAATTTAATTTGGCTTGAGGCTTGCAGAATACAGTCCCCATGACTCTGCCTCATTCTGAGAAATCCTCTTTCCTAAGCCTCTCTGGATTTAATTTTTAAAAATTTAGGTATTCAGATTCAACAGCTTGAAGTATGGGGTGGGGGCAGTGCCATAGGTGGCCCGGAAACACCGTCGACCGCGAGAAGGCTGGGGATTAAAACCGTAGCCGGCTCGCAGACAAGCATGGAGCGCTGAGCCGAGGACGGCTGCTGATGAGGTGCCTCACCACGCCCGGGGCCACACCCTCATCATCCTGGGACACAGAGGCATCAAAGAGCAGATCCGAGTTCAAAAAATGTTCTCGAGCTTGTGGGATTGTTTCACTTTCCTTTATTCCATCCCGTTATTGTTGTTGCTAATAATAGTAATGTTAAACAATTAAAAATAAAGTTCTTCCCACTTCTAATTAAGTCAGAATTTCTGGTGGGGGGGGATGCAAAGATTGATATTATTTTTTGGAAAAATAATAGAATAAATAAAATAATTAAAAGTGAAATAAATAGAAATACATAAACTGGTAAAAAATACAGAACTCCCCAGATGACTTGAAGGAGCATCCCAGGTTGAGAACACAGAGCTAGACCCAGCACCTGGGCTTGTGCAGCTGGGGCACAGCCAGCTGGGCAGGGGCGGTCGTGTGGCTTCCAGGTGAAGCATCCTGATTTCAATGACTGCAGCGCTGGCCGGCCAGCTGGCCGCCTGCCCACAGACGGAGGACATGCTGTGGGGCCCCTGATCAAGCCTCAAAGAGATGACACTCAGGGATTGGAGGGAATATGACTTAATCTACAGCAGGAGAGATTGGGTTAGGAGTGGGTCATGGCTCCAGACCAGTTCTCAGTGAATATCTGTCCTTTGTGATGAGGGGCAGACTTGGAACCTGCTGTGACAGGAGCTGTGTAACTGTAACAGGTGCCCCGCAAGGAGATGTGGGGCTGAAGCATCTCCACCTATGTAGCTCTGGGGGCAGCGAGTCCTCTTCCGAGTGCTGAGAGGAAAGACTGTGGAAGGCCCCAAGGACTTGGCTGTAGGCGGCACAGGAAGTAGACCAGAAGCCAATGGCTGCTCCCTGACCTTGGACCCCGTGCAAGCTCCTGTGAGCCAGGGCCTCTTCCGAGTGCTGAGAGGAAAGACTGTGGAAGGCCCCAAGGACTTGGCTGTAGGCGGCACGGGAAGTAGACCAGAAGCCAATGGCTGCTCCCTGACCTTGGACCCCGTGCAAGCTCCTGCTCCTGCTGGGGCCATCATCTCCTTCTTCATCTGTGAGCCAGGGTTGGCACTGCATTGGCACACAAGAAATAGTTGATGCAGAAGACCCTATGGCCCTGGGGGAGCGCTGAGAGCCTGGCATTCCCACGGGGTGGGGGGTGGCGCTTACAGGTCTCTCGCAGAATTGAGGAGGGAACCCACACCCTGGGGCTCCCAGCCGCTGCTCAACCGTGGGAGGCGCTGGGGGATGGGGAGGAGGGGAGATGGGCCTCATGAATGAGAGCTGCTTAGGGAGGGGCAGCAGGGGGGTCACAGAGGAAGGAAAATGCAGCCTCATCTGCTGCTTGTGTTCCTTGTATTTAAGATGCCGACTCCCAGCATATTTTTAAATCCATCAGACATGAAAGGCTGATTTAAATAGCCCCTCAGTGTGAAGCTGGTAATTTCACTTGCCACAATAGAGAGGCTGGCAGGGCTCTGGCACGGCTTCGGCACCTGTCCCCATGCCAGTGAAGCTGTGGAACACGGAGCTCTCTGGGCTAGAGTTTGAGGCCAGGTTCTTTCCACTCCCTGATTGGGTGGGGACTGACCCAGGAGAGAGGGAGGGGACAAGGAGCGAGATGGGGAGGGACAGTGGGGGTTGGGGACGGAGACTGAACTGCAGCAGCGAATGCGCCCACCATTGTCCTGGTCCAGGAAGGCCTCCTAGCCTGACCCAGCCCGACTCCCTGTCACTCCTTATACTCCGTCCTCCTGCTTCACTCAGGGCTTGGGGTTGGAGGGGACTTGCAATTCGTTGTGTCCAATTTCTCACCGCGTTGCCAGGGGCAGTTTGTCAGGGAGCTCGCCACGCAGCGAGGCAGCGGTTCCACTGATGGACAGCGCTGAGGTAAACGGCCTGGGGACTGCAGCCCTTCTGCTCCGTGTTCACCCACCTGCTCTGATCCCACCCTTCTGAGGCACTCAGGACAAGCTTAATGGCCAAGTCAGTCCTCCATCCTCCAACAGAGGACTCAGGTTCCCTCTTCTACTCCATTTCCTCTATGCTAGTTTTTAGTCTTTACCATAAATTATTACAATGCCAATCTCTGCAAAACCGAAATATTTCTGGGTGCTAATTAATGCATTTCCTGTAATAGTCAATGCAGTAAAATTCCAGCAACAACAGAAGACTTTCATCATTCTTTGTGTGGTTGTAGTTGTGGTCGTCATTTCACATACCCTGCTGACCATCTCCCTGGTGCTCCCTGGCATACAGGATATAGAGGTCGTCAACAATATGGGGAGAGAAGCCAAAGTCACAAAGAGAAGTGTGTGTGCGGACGGGGGCAGAGGTGCCAGGAGCACTACACCCTGCAGAGCCTGGGGTGCAGAGCCTTGAGTTGAGGCCCTTGTGGGAGGGAAGCCTGGGGGCTGTAGTGGCATTTGCATGGCATGCTAATGTATACTTGTGGGCTTCTAGGTGTTTCCTCTCAAGTACAATGAAGCTCAAAGGCCATAGGTGAGCTTGTCTCCTTTCCAGCTCCCTCATCTCTTGATATAACCTGAGACAAACACTGAGCATCTTAGAGCCTCAGTTACTGGGAATCGAAGAGAATCAAGCCTCCATTCATTCACAGAACATAAATGTTTGTGAAGTGTTTTTTTAAAAAATTTTTTATTGTGGTAAAATATAAACAACATAAAATTTACAATTTTAACCATTTAAAAATGTGCAATTCAAGGACATTAGTACATTCACAATATTGTATGCAACCATCACCACCATTCATTTCCAGAACTTTTTCATCATCCTATTGTGAAAGTGTTTTATAAACCATATACATAAAGGTGGGTCAATTAAAAATGCGCTATCTAAAGTCTTTTTTTTCTTTGGTGGCTGGTCAGTACAGGGCTACAAACCCTTGATCTTTGTGTTGTAACATCACGCTCTAACTGGTAACTGACTAGCCTGCAAAGTCTTGGGTGGGCAACAAATTCATCCATCTACCCACCTAGTGTCTACTATGTACGAGGCCCTGTAAATACACAAATGAGTGAGACCAGACCTGCTGGTGAGAATCTCGGAGTCTGTGATGCTGGGCACCCTTCAGAACAGAGTGGGAGGATACAACACATTCTTAGATGAGTCTCCAGCTTGCAGAAATGCAAGTTTTACTTATTCTCTTCTTGCAAGGAAATGGGGAGGTACTTCTACCTGTGACCCCAGCTTCTCCCTGTTACCAAGAAATGTGGAATTTTCTCTCTTTCCTGTTTTGTTTTGGTCTGTGGCATGAGGAGGCAGGTGATGATGTAATAACTATCATTTGCTTAGAGCTTTTCAGTTGACTATGCTCTTTCCCCAGATTTCTCATCTGACCTTTCTGCTACCCTGTGAGGGGGGTGAGGCAGAGAGCACTATTTTACAGATTTGGAAGTGGGCTCAGAGCATCAAGCAGTTCCAGGTGTTGCCCAAGGCCGCACAGTGTATGTCCAGGTCTCTATTCTGAGCAGATCTTTGGGGGCTAGAGAAAGCTTTTGGGAGAGGCACAGCCGGCAAGTTCCCCACCAGGAATGCGGAGAACTGGGCAGGCAAGCATCTTATATGCACAGAGGCATGGAGCCCAGGTCAAACTGAGTTGCTGAGCTGCCCGTGGGTTATGGAGTGCCACTAGCAGCAGCTGGGGAGGCTGTGGGTGATGAGATAGAGTGCTTTGATGGGCATCTCACTGTCTGGAAGGCAACCGAATTGCAGCAGCTGCAACACTCCAGCATTTTATTTTAAAAGCCAGAAGCAGCATCTCATTTGAACCTGCAAGGCAAGCCCTGTGGGTCTGCATAGGCCACAGGGGCCCAGTTGTCCAGCCTCTGGGACCCAAGGCTCCAGCGGAGCTGCTCAGCAGGGGGGTGGGCCTTGGGCTTGAGAAATGATGCTCTGTTTTCAATGGCTCCTGTAAGGAAACATTGTTTGCCAGACACTGTATCAGACAGGACGTTACAGAGATGAATGCTGCTGCCCTCAGGAGCTCAGTCCAGTGCGTTTTGCTCATTAGAGCCCTGTGGGCAATGAGTATGAATGAGCACTGTATAGAATGGTACAATTAGCATCATTACAGTATGACTGGCGAGAGGCCAGCCACCCAGTGTCAGACCACGCCCTGACACTCTGCCCTTAACCTAGTGCTACATGTGTCCAATTAATCCCAGATCCACAGTCATGTTTCCCAAAATTGTTTTGAGTTCCACATGTTTCAATTTCTGTTTCCAAGTTAAAAAAAAAAAAAAAATCCCATTCTATCTGTCCATTTTCCTCAGGCATTTTTGCTTAGCAGTGCAGTGTTTTTGTGGGTGGTATTTAGTTTTCTAGGTCAGATGGATCCAGTCATAATTCATTATGATAGCATGGGCCTCACTGGTCCTAGGAGTCCTCATTTGTTACAAGAGGAGCCTACTGGTGCTATAACAAATGCCTGCAAATACCACTGTTGAAGCAGCACCAAAACCCTGATGAAGTGCCAGCTCTGAGAGAGGGTCAGTTCTTGGACCTGACTCAGCCCTGGACCCAGGATGATAAATGACACCCCTCACCCATGCTCCTGTTTTCACATTGATTTCAGGTCCTCTGCCAAGCTTCATAAGGTTTACCAACTCCCATCATTTCCAGCAATGATCTTCCTAAGTAGGGCACTTATATTACATTGGCTCCACTGAATTGTGTGAAAGGTGGAGTGATGATGTTCTTTGTTACTGCTACTGCTGGTAATTAATGTGTATTAAAAGAAACATCAACAGAGTTAGGAAGTGAAAGGAGGAGGCTTAAAAGCTCTCGTATCCTGTATTGTGAAAGGTGGAGTGATGATGTTCTTTGTTACTGCTACTGCTGGTAATTAATGTGTATTAATAGAAACATCAACAGAGTTAGGAAGTGAAAGGAGGAGGCTTAAAAGCTCTCGTATCCTGTATAGCTCCCCCGCCCCATAGAATAAAAAGAGATGGAATAACCAAAACCAATAAATTAAAATCCTATGGATTTTAACTAAACTTGGCTGGAAATTGTATAGCCTCTGTCTGTTCCCCAGATTAAGGGAGGAGAGCACACCCAGGGCCAGCCCCAGAAGCCAAGCTGGGGCTTTGAGCACAACCAGCAGTCACAGGCCACTCAAGTCTTTGTTTCTGTATGCATGCATACTATATTTTCATTATTTTGAAGTAAGTAGGCTGCCTTTTATTTTTTTAAAGCTTCATATGTGCTCTGATTTGCAGTCTTCCCTCACCCATCCCTATCTAGTGCAGCTTTGCAGGATGTCTAGTTTCTTAGCAGGACAGGGGGCACTGCCTGAGGTTGTCTTACAACCATTCACTTCCTCAAGGAACTGGACACATCCTGGGGCAGCTCATCTCCAGCAAGACATGCAGAAACTCATGTAGAGGGAAGGGTTTTTCAGATCTGAAGGTCCTCTTCCCTTTCCAGTCCAGAAGAGAGGAGAGACTTTAGGAGAAGGTTAGAGTTAGAGCCAAGCAATAAGACCAGAGTCCTCACTGTGCTGTGTGGAGTGTGAGGAAGGAAGCCAGGACTGGTGAGCAAAACTTGGTCTGTGCACAGGGCAGATGTCTACCAAGGTGAGGTGGTCTGTGCACAGGGCAGATGTCTACCAAGGTGAGGTCTTTGAGACTTCAAATCTAAAGGAATTTCAAACACCTAAAGGAAACCATGTGTAGAGAAGCAAAGAAAAGTATGGGAACAGTGTCTCACCAAATAAACAATATCAATGAAGACAAAAAAATTATAATGAGAAACCAAACAGAAATTATGGAATTGAAAAGTACAATAATGTCAATGAAAAATTCACTAGAGGGGCCCAACAGCATATTTGGGTAGGCAGAAGAACGAATCAGTGAACTTGAAGATAGGTCAGTTGAAATTATCCACTTTAAGAAATACAAAGTAAAAAGAATGAAGAAAAATTAGCAGGGCCTCAGAAACCTGTGGGTCACAACCACGCATGCCAAATACACATCATGAGAGTTCAAGAAGGAAAGGAGAAAATAAAAGCAGTAGAAAGAATATTTGAAGAAATAATGACAAAAAACTTCCCAAATTTGATAAAAACTATTAATACACACATCCAAGAAGCTCAACAAACTTCAAGTAGGATAAACTTAAAGAGATCCATAGCTGGACACAACAAAATCAAACTGTTGAAAGCCAGAGACAAAGAATTCTAAAAGCACAGAGAGAGAAGCGATTGTCACATATAAGGGACTCTCAATAAGACTAACAGCTGATTTCACATCAGAAACCATGGGGGCCAGAAACAATGGAAGGGCACAAAGTGCTGAAAGAAAAAAGCCCTGTCAACCAAAAAATTCTATATCTGATAAAACTATCCTTCAAAAATGAAGGATAAATTAAGACAGTTCCAGATAAACAGAAACCGACAGAGTTTGTTTCTAGCAAGTCTCCCTTAGAAGAAATACTAAAAGGAGTCCTTCTAGATAAAATGAAAAGGCACAAGATGGTAATCTGAATCAATATGAAGAAATAAGGAGCACCAGTAAAAGTAATTACATAGTTAAATATAAAAGACAGTATAAATCTATTTTCTTTTTTTTCTATCTGATTTAAAGGACAACTGCATAAAACAATAATTATAAATCTATGTTAATGGGCACAAAATGTATAAAAATGTAATTTCTTTTTTTTTTTT
>NW_007726856.1:148123-169427 GCF_000696425.1 Galeopterus variegatus
CAACTGCATAAAACAATAATTATAAATCTATGTTAATGGGCACAAAATGTATAAAAATGTAATTTCTTTTTTTTTTTTTTGTCCTTTTTGAGACCGGCCGCACCGCGCTCAGCCAGTGAGTGCACCGGTCATCCCTATATAGGATCCGAACCCACGGCAGGAGCGCTGCTGCGCTCCCAGCGCCACACTCTCCCGAGTGCGCCATGGGCTCGGCCCCTAAAAATGTAATTTCTGACAATAACAACATAACAGAGGGGAGAACTATACAGGAGCATTGCTTTTGTATACTACTGAAATTAAGTTGGTATTAATTCAAACAGATCATTATAAATTGAAATATTAATAGTAATTCCCAGGGCAACCACCAAGAAAATAAGTGAAAAATATACAGTAAATGAAATAAGAGAATTAAAATAGTGCAGTAGAAGATATCTTACAGGAAAGAAAGCAAATTGAAGAACGGGGATAAAAAAGATATACGATGTATAGAAAAGAAGTAGTAAAGGGCAGGCGTAAATCCTGCTTTATCAAGGACATTAAATGTAAACAAATTAAACTTTCCAATTAGAAGACAGAGAGGAAGAATAGATTTTTAAAAAGCCATGATCCAACTATATTTGGTCTACAAAAGACAGTTTAGGTTCAAAGGCACAAACAGGTTGAAAGTAAAAGGACACTTTATATATACCATGAAAACAGCAACGAAACAGGAGCCGGAGCAGCCGTACTGCAAGTGCACATGCCCGGTTCTGGGTAGATACTTGGTAAAGGTTGGCTGGTTCTAAATCTAAAGCTGAAGCAAGGCCAGAGGTCCGGGTGGAGATTCAATGTTGACAACTAATGTAGCCCCTACTTATGACTATCTGTTATGTCGTGGGCACTGTGCCAAGTACTCTACATACATTACCTTGTTCAATACTTAAAATGTCCCTGTGAAGGAGACACCAAAGCCTCCCACCTACAGATGAATGTGGAGCCTGGGAAGTGACTCGCTGAAGATCATTTCAGCATTGGAAATGGGACAGTGCCAGAAAGTTCTTCTGACAGCCAACTGCCAGCCTCTGAGCCAGGGTGACAGCCACGGGGTGGCTCCAATCAACATGATGGCTGAAAGGAACAGGAGGAAGGAGGCTGAGACCTGGGAACAAGGACCTTCTCATGGTCCCTGTGAAGTCCCCACCCCTCCCTCTTTTATAAGGTGGGGCTGGAGAAGAGTGCAGCGGAGGCCTGAAGACCCTCCTTCCCTCCCTGCCTGGACCTCTGAAGTATCATGAGGATTTACCCCACATGCCGGAGGACCAGGCACTAGCGTCATCGCACCCTGCTCTGAACCCTGGATGCCACTTCTTCTAAATGGAAAAATGCAGCCCGAAGCCTGGGACAAGGCATCTGTGGCCGAGGGAACCCCAGGATCAGCTGCCTGCCCCCAAATCTCAGTGGCCATCTGTCTATCGCCAGAAGCAGGAGAGCTGCTTTACTCTCTCCATGGCCATCCCCACCTGCACCCTGACCTTCACACACACAGCACACACACAGACATCAGAGGGCCACCTCTGGGTGACCCACACACTCCCGCTCTCTGCCACATTGCACTAATGAGGCCACCACCACTGTCCTGCCCTTAGGGAAAGCAGTTTCCTGCGAGTTCTCTTCAGCCTCGGACTAGGGCCCACGGCCAACCTACGATGGACAGTGAGCATCTGAGCAGGAGCTGAAGCATGAACTAGCCCATCCCCTCGCCTTACGGATGAGGTGGGCCTGGCTCTGCACCTCCCAGCGTTCAGTGCTTGCTTGCACTTAGCACTCTCCACGGGCTCCCTGGTCCCTGCGAGTGCTGGATGAGAGACAGAGAAGTCTGCAAAAAGGAGGGGAGTGTTTGCCTGGTGATCTTTGGGGGCTCTGATTGTTTGGGGGTCTGGGAGAAGGCTGTAGGGACATCCTTGGGAACCCTGGCAGTGGCTTCTCCCTGTCTGTTTGGCTGTGTGGGGGCCTTTTCAACTATCGTTTTGGAAGCCTGTGGACACTTTCTGCCCCCTCCCTCTGTGTGTGCCCTTCTTGGGTGTCCACTTTCCCTGGGGGCCAGGATCCGCAGCCCTGGAGTCGTAAAGGCAGTGGTCTTTGTGATGTTTTTATGCAGCTTCGCACCCAGGGCAAGCACACCTGGCAGCCAGCCAGTGATGTGGAGCTGGCCGGGTCTCGCCTGCACCCAGTTGAAGGAATCCCATGGGGCGGGGTCAACCCCTCAGTCCACGTGCTGCACTGTTGCAGCCCTGGGGTACTGAAGCCAGTAGCTATACCCTGCTCACGTCTCAAACACCAGCAAAATGTCAGCACCACAGCCACGCATTTTTAAAAATACGGTCTTTTGGAATAAAGTAAAATGAAGTCGGTAACTATGGACCTAGCGTTGGGCCTCACTGTCTGCGTGTCAATCCACCCCATTAATCATCATGTACAATTTTTTGAAGAGCTATTTTGAGAAACATTTAGAAACGGCTTTTATGTAGCTATATATATCTCATTTATACCCTCCAGAAATGGTCGCTCTGTTTAGCAGCAGATGGCTTTCCCCCCCCAGTTTGCTTTTTCATAGTCAAAGTTAAGTAGCAAGTAAGTCCCTAACCCCAGGCATAAATGGATCACGCCCAGGCCACCCTGAAGCCAGGGCTGGGGGTGGGGGATGGGGAGGAAAGGTTGTGGGTCTTGGAACCTGCGGGGCATCTGCAGTGGCTGCCGAGAGCCTGGGCTGTGGGGCTGGGGCCTGGGGAACGGCTCTGAGTAACTCAAGATCCATGAAGCATGGACCAAGAGTACCCCCGGAGCCAAAGCAAGACAAACTGCCCTGGCATCGCCCCAGCGGTGTGTCCTTGGCCTACAGGAAGCTGCAAGTCGGCCCTGCATGGTTTCCATGGCAACCACAGTGCTGAGGCTCCCAAGGGCAAGGGGAGGAGAAGGGAGGTGGAGAAGGCACGTGGTGGCTTTTCTGGAAAAGCCCATCTGTTTCTTTCCCCCAGGAAACCAAGCTGGCGGAAAAATAAAAAAAGGAATGGGCGTCTGGGGCCTGGAGAGACAAAGGAGAGAAAAGACCCTAAGGTGCTTCGAAGGCTGCTCCCCTGACCTCACGGGCTTCCTTCCTTTGTGGGGAGGCAAGTCACTGACAGAGACAAAGGTCCGGGTGGGCTCCACACAGGAGCCCACGTGCAGGATCAGGTAGACCCTGTGACCTTAGGCTTGGGTGGCAGCGGGCCTGGGAGGCCTCCTGTCAGCCACAGCAGGATTTCTTCTTGGCAGCGCGGCCAACCTGAATGGTGTCCTTCCTTGCTGTGTCTTCTTGCTCCTTGAGCAACCTGGGAGGCAGAAGGGACAGCGTCAGTAGTGGAGAAGCTGCTAGGCCTGGAAGCTGGCAGCGTGGACCAGCCACTCTAAGGTTGGTAACATCAGAGAGAACCCAGCCTCACCAGAGCATCAGAGAATATTTAAAGTCCCCCTGGGCAATACAGGTGCATGACTATGATTGTAAAGCCAGAGGGTTTCGTCCACGTAGATCCTTCAGGACGCCTCCTCCAGGAAGCCTCCCCTGATCTAAGTGCACTCGGACCCTACCACCCAGCATCACAACATACTGCTCCCTTGGCTACCTCCCTCTCCAGAGAACGAGCGGTTTGAGGGCACAGATTACACTTCGTCTGCGTCTCTACAGCCTGTCACGGTAACTGGTACATAGTAGAGGTTCAAAAATGTGTTCACTGGTTGTTAACTCTGCAGAAGGGCTGCTCCATGTGCCCACAGCTCCAGATTAGATGTGGGAGGTGAGGGATTAAAAATAACGGTAAGTATCTTATCTCTGCTTTATACTTGCCAAGCGATTTTACCTTAAGCATCTCCTTTGATTCTCACAACAACCGGTGAGTGGCAGGAATCCCACCCCCACCTCCCACCCCGGGAACCCATATTATAGCCCATTATAACATTCTTGTTCCCAGCTGGCTGCCAACTAGTCCCTGCTAAAATATAAGCCGGTGCTAAGGGACCACTGCATGACCTTTCCTGGGAGCATTTGCATTTAAAAAGAGGATCCCTGGGAAAAGTCAGCCTTTAAGACTCAGACAAAGACTGCAGTGAGGGTGACAGGCAGGGATGCTTTCTTTCTCATCATCACTGTGTTTCAGAAGGCTGCTCCTGGGCGCCGACGTCCCACACAGAGGCCTGGGCCACCACCCTGTACTCTAGTGCTCTGCAGACAGGGAGGGAAGGCCCAGAGGTGGGGCTGGACGGGGGGACGCAGCGTCCCCCACCAGGCTGGTACCTGAGGGTGTATCTCCTTACCTGGCGAGATGGAGCAGGGACTCTTTGGTGTTGTGGCCAGAATGGGCACTGCATTCATAGAAGATCAGATTGTTCTCCTAGAATCATCAAACAGAGAGGATACCAAACGAGTGCCGGGGCAGTCGCAGGGACTGTTGGGCGCGGGGGGGACAGCACCCTTCAGCTCCTCCACCCTTCCTCACTCAGTGCATGGCTGAGTTCTGTCTCCACAGGCCCCCTGACCGACGCAGTTCTGTGGCCGTCTCCCAGGGGGGCAGTGACAACTGTGGAACAACAAGACCATGTGCTAGCTTAGCGCTGCACACTGTCTCAGATCGCTTCGATTCCAGGTTCACACCGGCCCTGGGATGCGGACAAAGCACAAAGGCCAGAGCAGGCAAGACTCTTCTCACTTTATGGGCAGGGAAACCGAGGTCAGCGAGGGCACGCGGCTGGCCTGTCAGTTCACGCACTTAGTCGATGGCAGTTCTAGCAGCATCCGCAGACCCTGGGGCACATGCTCTGTGGCACTCCAGCAGGAATTCTTTTCCATCAGTTAGCTACACCTACAGCTTCCCAGGCTGTCAGCTTGGGTGCACAGGGTGAGTGTCCCTGACCTCACAAGGACAGGGCTGTGCTGCGTGCCTGGCAGGGCCCTCGGCCAGGGCTCTTTGTATCCCATCTATCCCTCCCATGAACAGATTGCCAGCTTCAGGACAACGGCGCTAGTGGCATCGGCCCTGGCTTTGTGATGGCCTTCCCCTGGAGGCTGATGCCTGCAGGGAGACGGGCTAGCTGCGTGAGGACACATCTGGGGCTGGTCAGATGCTGCCTCTGATTCAGCCTTCCAGGTCCACACCTGCAGCCCACCCTCGGCTGCATCTCCCTCTGCCCACGCTTTGCCTCTGGGCCAGTCTGTCGAAGAGCAGAGGGGCACAGGACCTAGACGTGGGAGACACGGTCTGTCCTCCGGCTCCTGGTGTTGACCCCCCACCTGCCAACTGCGTGGTCACGAGAATGTGCCACTCAGCTCCTGAGTCTCAGTGTTTTCTCACTGACTGAAAAGAGAAAAAGAAAAGAAACTGGGATAATAAGAACATGGGTCTGGAGTCCCTTATCCAAAATCTTTGGATCCAGATGTATTTTGGAATCCAGAATTTTTTTGAATTTTAGAAAGGTAATACATGTATATACTATATATTCTATAATACTCTCAGATAGTCTGGTACAGCACCCAATTATCAAACATATTAATATTTCTTCAGTGAGATATTCAAATAGTCACTCAAAGTGAAGTAAAAACCATAAATAGCCTCATGTCAGTTCTGGTCAGATTCTTCTGCCAGATGAAATGAAAACAAAACAAAACAAAACTCTTCTGTTTTCAGAGCTGTTTGAATTTCAGAATCATGCACAAGTAACTGTCTAATGACCCTTCACACAGACACCTGCCGGGCCCTGCCCCCTCCCTTTTCCTTGAATCTTACCATCTGTGCTCATTTTTACAGGCTCTAAGCTCATGAGCCCCTGTTTGGAACAAATAAGCATTATAAAATCATAGGGCGGGCAAGCACCCCCATCCTCCCAGGTACACAGTTGCAGGAAAACCAACCTCTGCAGTGCTAAATGAAGCCCAGGGACCTTTGTTTCATTTCCTGATTTCCATTAAGTCCCACTAACTCCATTCTTGGGCAAGAGGGCTGGGGCTTATCTTAATGGTAGGTTTCCCAGTGCTTCTCCTGAGTTGATCTTGAGTTCACAGCTTGGAGGCTCAGTTTTGATAGGAAGGATAAACTCTCTAACAGAGCAGTCCAACCAAGAACATGTTGCCTTAAGGATAGTGAGTTCTCATCCCCAAGTGATCAGTGGAAACACAGATGATGGGACTCAAGAATCAGAGGGGGACTGAAATAAGCTGATAATTCTGAGTTCCAAGGAAGAGCATTTAGGATAATTCCCCATACCCTAGCGGTCCCTAGCCAGCTCCGTCTTGCAAACTGTGGCTTTCTATGGAAAGTTCCACATGCACAGCAGCTGGGCTGTTCCCAGGACGCCAAGACACCCATCCTGCCCAGTCGCTTCTTTCCCACGGGGCTTCCAGAGAGGTTTCCCACCAAGGCTCTTGGGCATGTGCCCGACTACCCTGCGGGGGGGGCCCTCTCTGTCCAGGCAGATGGAAATGCTTGCTCTTTACCTTAGCAAGCCGCTCTCCAAGGCCCCGGGGGACTTCCCGCTCCTTCTCGTTGTCAAGTTTATTGCCCAGCAGAAGAACAGGAACTTGGTCTCCCACAGCATTCTGCAGAACAGATAATCCCCCAACTGAGAGAAGCATCCGTAAGGAGAACCCAGAAGCGCAGGCTTAAAATGCTGGCTGGAAAGATACAGTCAAATTTGAGAATCCTCTGCTATCACAACAGGCCATGCATTCTGCAGAACAGATAATCCCCCAACTGAGAGAAGCATCCGTAAGGAGAACCCAGAAGCACAGGCTTAAAATGCTGGCTGGAAAGATACAGTCAAATTTGAGAATCCTCTGCTATCACAACAGGCCATGTGATAATAGAGTCATTCCAAAAGCTGAGCGGGACAGCCACCTTCTCTGAGAGCCTCAGTTTACCATGATTCTGCAAGATGCCCGAGGCCTGCTTCTGGGTGCCTCTCAGTCCCCAGCTGTGCAATGACTGCTCCCCTTTCACTACTCTCCCTGGAGCTTGGCTGGAACATGCAGGCCCCCCAGTGTGCTAGGGAGGATGAGGGACAGTTGACACTGGTGAACTTCTTAGCACCCTGAGGGCACTCCTTACGGACCAGACTTATTCTAATAAACCAAGGGGATTAATGCGGCATGGTTTCAAGGTGTTCTGGAGGCCGCTTTGATTAGAAGTGGCATCTCCAGAGGCCTCACATTGGCACATAAGCTCCCTGAAGCTTGGATCCAAATCTGGTTTGTGATACTGGGCCCATTGTGCTCCATAAATGACTGCTGTGTGTCTAACTGGGGGTGGGTGCTACCGATCCCTGTTGGTGGGTGCTTTGACTCTGAAGAAAGTCCTGCACGAGGAAGAACTATGTGGCCACAGCAGCCGCACTTCTTGGGTCAGAAGTAACAGGTTTATCCAGCATGTCGACCCTATTTACTCCTTCAATGGCTGTGCGTATCAGCCAGGGCCTGCACCTGGGGTCTCTGTCCCTGTTCTTGTGGAGGAGGCACTATATGAGCCTCTCCTGAGGGTGCACAAAGGGGCAGCTGTTCACTGAGTAAATATGGTGATGTTCCCATGTGAGCAGGTTGTTATTTTTACTTTGTGCAATATTTAATTAGGGGCTTTTAATCATAATTTGGTAACAATAGTTATTCATTGTAGCTAAATGCCTTACTAAATAGAGGGGGCCGTGGGATAACGGAAGCTAATAAGCAGTTTAGTTTTGCCAATTCTGCAAATACTTTACCTCACCATTTCAAATAAATGTCCAAAGTCCATCTGATAAATACACCTGTTTTAAGTTTAAATGCAATTACAATTTAAATTAAGCCTCAATATTTCCTTAATCTGCGCATTCATCTTTATTGAGGTTCAGTAGTGGAAAACATTCTCATTTATTAAACGAGAACATTAGGGCTCAGAGAGTCCAAAAGAACATTCATTGTATATGGGTCTACAGTTCTCTAACTTTTTTCTCTAAATTCTTATTTCCAGTGAATTCTCTGCTACTTCGTGTCTTACTAACTAAAACTCTCTAGACATGCTATCCATTGGTAAGATGATAATTAATGCTTGTAATGATGACTCAAAAGTACAAGATCTTACAGTGTCTTCTGACCCATCAAAACCAACTACATGGGCTGGCCCGGTGGCGCACTGGAGAGTGCACCGCTTGGGGGTGCGGCGGCGCTCCCACTGAGGGTTCGGATCCCATGTGGAGACCGGTTCCCACTCACTGGTTGAGCGCGGTGTGGGCGCAACACCGAGGGTTGCGATCCCGTTACCGGTCAGTAAAAAAAAAAAAAAAAGTACACTATGTGCACTGTAGTTGATGTGCTAAGTGGATCACACCATATTCCAATTATTTGAGAGTGGGAAACCCACCTACTGCATCTATCGAATTCTGTGGCTGCCTGTTAGCCAAGGTGTTCGTTGGTGGGAATACTCCCAATTCTCTGACAGTGCTTTGCGACAGAAGACTTGCATGAAGAGTTTTTCACAGAAAAGGAAGAAAAGAGGAAGTAGAAGGAAAATGGGCCAAAAGGCTTGCTGTTTAGAGCACACGAGAGAGATATATTTGTAGATTTATGTGTGAGGAATGACTAAGGCTTGTGAGATTTCTTGACATGGAAAGTTTCTGAAAATATGAGCATCAGACTTGAAGTCTGGGGTAGAATTCTGCCCTGGCTTCTGTTATTACTGGGAATGGGCGGCTTCAGTCCCTCACTTGCAAGGAGGACACTGAATTTCCAGACAGGCTGAAGTGGGCATGGATCACGAGCCCCACCCCTGGGCCCTGTGCACCACATGCAGCTGCCTCCTGGGGAGAGAGAGGGCAACCTTCTTTCTTTCTTAAAGCAGTTCCTGGATAGAAGAATAAAAGAGCTTATAAGGAGCAGGAAAGAGGCCCAGCACCCAGCTGGAGCTGTGGTTTCTGTCTTGCCTCGTTCTCTCTTACACAACCACGCTGGACAACTCACTTCCCTTCCCTGGCCTGCCACTGTTAAAGCAGAATGAGGCCCATCTCCAAAGATATGACAGAAAAACGAGGAGACACGTAAGGGCAGAGAGTGTGCTAACTATCACAGGCCGTCAGTCATTGTCACCCGGCCCAAGGTCGGCCTCTGACACAGGGCGTGGGTGTCTCATGGTCCAATCTGACTTGAACTATCGGCCTAACCTTTATACCTTTCTCCTACTTAACCAGGTTTTCAGCCTGTATACTGCTTGGCACAATTGCTCATAATTACCCACTAGGTGAAGCAACACTTCCTTTTAAAAGTCCAAAGTGCACTCCTAGCCTCTGGGCCTTTGGTGAATAAGTCTCAGGTTGTTGTTGATATTATTAGAGACTCAACTTCTGTTGTTGATATTATTATAGACGTTGGCAAGATTCCCACAGGCGTGACTGGTCAGAGTGAAGAGGCATACAATCTCTCTTTAGGACACCTGGGCTCTGCCCTGACTCTGTCACCATTTCTGTGTGACTCACCCGAGTGAGTCTTCTCTGAGTCTCTATTCTCTGATCTCTAAAATAGGCTTTTAGATCCAGTTTCTGTCTCTGACCCTCTAACAGTGAACCCTTTCTACACACTTCGATCATTTTAGCTGCCTTTTTCTGAACTTGAGCTTGTTGGAAGACACACTTGTTGAAATTCAAAAGATTACCTATCTCTAACTTTAAATAACAAGAGCTGTCAACTTGGAGCAGAGGATTGGCATTCAGCTCAGAATGTGCAGCTGTTGGGTTTGGTTGGTTGTAGTGTGTGTGTGTTTTAATATCTATTTGCTGGGAGGCATGAAAAAGCACTTAGCTGGGATAGTGCTGCTATTTCTCTCGAGCCAGAACAAAAAATTTCTCAGCACATTAAAGTATGCAGTTATGCTAAGAAAAAAAATGACTGCAAAATTATATCTTGGGGGTTTCCATATTTATCCACCTCCCCCCCGGACTATGAGTCAAAACAAGATTTATTTGTGTAGTTCGTTCTAAACTGCCAGCACTCCAAGCTCAACTTGGAATGTGGGAAAAAAAATCAAACTGCTATTTTTTGCTCTGTGCTGCACATTGTCACCAATGACAAAGATCACAGAATGAGATCTAGCTGCAGCCCAGGAAGGGAGAGGGAAGTGGGCTGGGCCCCCTCGAGCTGAAGAATGTTCCGCTCTGAGACTGAAGCAAGAGGGACTGGGAAAGAAATTAACACCTATTCTTCAGCAGCAGATTTCAGCCACAGGCACGTGACAGTAGAGCACGGTGCAGTGGCAAAGCTCTGGATTCTAGTCCCGGCTGTGCTACTGACAAGCTGTGGGTGTCTTTGGACAAGTCACCTCCTCTCTTTGGATCTTACTCTTTCTCGCCTATAAAACAAGAGGTTGCATTAGGTTAATCTCCAAGTTTTATTTCCAGCTCAGAGGCACCGGTCTATTAGGCTTAGCCACTCCAGCCCCATTCCACTTGCTCGGCTCGTAGGCCTAACAATAGAGCACTGTCAGAGTGACAGCAAGATCTAAACAAGAGGTTTGGCAGCCCAGGCCTGCAAACACTGGGGACCAACCATCTGGATTTGGGGGAAATACCAGCCCATATAGGCTTTTACCAAATTCTGTTTTCTCTCCCTGATACAGGCCCCAAAGTCTTCAGATGTCCGATTTGCCCATGGTATGAACATGGAGCCCTTAGGGCTGACCAGTTTCTTCTCCAGATTGGAATGGCTAAATCAGCTCTACCCAGTGGAGATGAGAAAGGGGTGGGAGTGGGCTGGGCATGCTGAGCTCGCGGGAGCGACCACCTGCTTTGAAGTCCTACAAGGAGCACAGGAGAATTGGCACAGGGTGTGTCTGGGTCCGGCTTGGGCCTCTTCTGCAGGAGGCCTGCAGGCAAGGTAATGCTGCCCAGGTGGCGAGAGGACTAGATAGAACGATGGAGGAGAACAGTTGTGAGGGCAGAACCCCATGGTATGAACATGGAGCCCTTAGGGCTGACCAGTTTCTTCTCCAGATTGGAATGGCTAAACCAGCTCTACCCAGTGGAGATGAGAAAGGGGTGGGAGTGGGCTGGGCATGCTGAGCTCGCGGGAGCGACCACCTACTTTGAAGTCCTACAAGGAGCACAGGAGAATTGGCACAGGGTATGTCTGGGTCCGGCTTGGGCCTCTTCTGCAGGAGGCCTGCAGGCAAGGTAATGCTGCCCAGGTGGGGAGAGGACTAGATAGAACGATGGAGGAAAACAGTTGTGAGGGAAGAACCTTCCCACCTCATCAAGTGGGGCACGTGTTCTCTTGAACCAAAGGATTTTAGTTCTTCTGCGCTGGATGGACCCTCCAGAGCTCGCTCACCCACACAGGCTCCTGTTCCATGGTGGCCCATCTGAGAGTCAAAAACTCTACACTGTAGAATTCGGGGGCCAGGAGGAGCCTTTTAGGGCTTTTGGTCACTCCCTCACGGAATAACTCCTGGCCAGGAAGTGGCTGAGCTGGGATGCTAAGAACCTCCTTTTCAGGGAACTCCACACCTCCCCCGAACGTCTGTTTCCGCCCCACGCAACCTCTTCCAAGCACACATCTTGCCCAAGTGTGGCAAGTTAGGCCTTTTCTTTGTGTGCTGCTTTTGCAGGTTGAGGGAGGAAGGGGTTCTGCGAGCAGCTGGCCACCACTCACTTAATAATGAGGCTTCAGAACCGGAGGCCTGTTGTGAAAGCTCCCCCTCAGCCCTCCCTTCTCCAGGCGAGGGAGTTGTAAAGCGCTTGGAGCTCTTTAGAAAAACAAGGTGCTCCACAGAAATAAAGTACTTATTATTTTCAGTTCCCCTCAGATCAAATTAGGTGTCAAGTTTTCATCTGTCACCTGACACCTCTGATTGCTGGTTGCCAAGGCGGAATGACTTAGCTCTTCAAGGATCTGAAGAATAATTGCATTCATGATGCCCTCGTTCCACACCTTCAACACACGCTCCAGTGTTTGACGCAGCTTCCGGTGCGTGCTCCAGAACCCTGTGCCACTGAACTGGAGGCTTTCCTGGCCTATCACACCGAGTCCTCCCAAGTGCCCAGTGAGTGCACGACATGTGGCGGATGCTCAGTGAATTCTTGGTGGAGGGTCACAGACATCTTTGAAAAAGATTCAGAGCCCTGCTACTCGAAGGTAGTCCCTGGACCAGTAGCATCGGCCTCACCTGAGAACTTGTTAGAAATGCAGAATCTCAGACCCCAGCCCAGACCTGCTGCATCACAGGCTGCTTTTTAACACAATCCCCAGGAGACTCCCACGTATATTAGAGTTAGGGAAGCACTTATTTAGACTGGGAACTGTGGTGGCGGTGAATCAAATTCCCCTGGGGGGCTGGTAATTTTTTTTTTTTTTTAAATTTTCAGGTTCTGAATCATTCTATCTGGGAGAGAAGGCCCTGACATCTGTGGAACTGTGGTGGCGGTGAATCAAATTCCCCTGGGGGGCTGGTAATTTTTTTTTTTTTTTAATTTTCAGGTTCTGAATCATTCTATCTGGGAGAGAAGGCCCTGACATCTGCTTTGTTTAAAAGCTACACGGATGATTCTGATGTCCATCTAGGTTTGGAATGATCATTTAGAGTTTAACTGTACCTTTTTAAAGATTTTAAAAAAGGAAAAATTCAAACTAAAAATTATGCAGAAAAGCTGCATCCACACATAGATAATTCTGAGTTAACCATGTATGGATTTCCCACCTCAGCCTGGCCCGTAGATGAGCCTATAGACTCCCCGAGGTTTCTGTGGGCTTCTTTCCAGCCGCAGGCTGGTGTTTCTCAGCCCTGTCCCACAAAGGGACATGCCAAACCTCCAGTGCTTGGTACCTGGTGTTCTGGAGAATGGCTGAACTCATACCTCAGACTGCAGACATTCCTTCACCTCCGCCACCAAACTTAACCCGATATTCTTCTCCTTCTAGGTCCCAGGCTCTCTCTGCAAAACAGGAGCCTTGGAACGACATCCCCCTAATGACGGCAGAGAGCATAGTTCCATAAATTTGTCTCCACTCACTTCCATTAACCCCGGACCACTTGGACTGCTTCTGCCCAGCTTTAGTGTACACCAAAATTTAGATATTGGGGGACAATGAAATGTCTGTGGCTGGGAAAAGAACAGGTGACCTTGCAGAAGCAATGGCCTCAATTTCTTCATTTTAGAATGAGATGAAACCCTTTCTCCAACAAAATTGTACCTGGAACTTTAATTTACAGACTGAAAGAAGCGGAGCATCTGGCTGAGATAGGTGGATTAGGGACCTAGGACGGTGACCACCAAACCTTTCCCTGCTCTGCCCCAAACTCTGGGGAACGTCAGTGGGACTCTAGGGCACCAAGAAAGAAAGTCTGAAAACCAGCAAGTTAGCTAATCCCTAAAGTCTCTCCTGGTGCTCAACGTCTGTGAGGAAGACACAGATAAATATGCTGGTGCTACCAACACAAGAAAGAAATAAAGATTGCATTATAAATTCCAGAGTTTAAATAAGAATTACTGCCAGATTCATCCATACCATTTGCTTCCATTATTAGCTTGGCATGCAGACAATCTGCTATATTTCAAAACTTACATATTCCCATTTGTAAGTGCTTTCGGCACAGTAATTTTGAGAAATAATTTGTATTAAGTAAGCTTCTGAGAAATACTTTAATCTGGCTTCTATTCTGCTCCTTATTTTTCTGGTGATTCAGATTAACTGTACAGAAAGGGGGTGTGACCAGCAGTGTAAGAGGAACAGATTTGGAGGGAGCAGTCGTGGATCTCAGGGCCAAAGGGATGAAGAAATTAGCCCCCCCATATTCTGCCTTCACAGAGATTTAGTATGTATTCACACATTCAGGATGTGCTGGGCACTAGTTCTGTAGGGCCCCATGCCAGGCACCCAGGTTACAATGACAAAGATGCCCCTTCTGTCCTCGGGAGGCAGAGTCCTACAGGGGACACAGCCAGTAAATGTATGTGATTCGCGGCAGTGTGACAAGTGACGGGGCAGTGTGGTGAGTGAGTGGTGGAGTATGCAGGGTTTTACAGGATGCAGAGGAGGGTTGAGTGTAAGCTCCAGGAGGGCAGGAGCGTCATCTCTTTTATTTACTGCTTTAATTTACAGGCCTCAGAACAGTGCCTAGCAGTGCTTTGAAAATAAATGAACAAACGATGGATCCTGCTGGTGGAAGGGACTGGAGCATTCTACTTGGATGTTTTTTGAAAGAATCAGCCGAGGCCCTTTAGAGAGAAATAAGTGGCTCATCCACACTGCCCTTGGCCTCGAGAAGCCTGCACTGAGTGGTAGAGGAAGAGCATGTAGATGGGCAGGAAGTAAAAGTCACTCACAAAGCAGCACATTGCAAGCTTGAATCAAGGAAGCGGTCTCACCGGCTGTTCAGGACTTAACGGGGAGTGCAGGTGTTTTGGGGCCCTGGCCAGGCCTTTGGCTGTGGCTAAGCCAGGAGCCCTCTCATTACAGATCCACCTCCCCTGTGTGAAGGGTTCTGACAGAGGCCCCCAAACACTGCACAGTGTGGCTCTGGGCAGGACACAGCTGGGCCTACTGGAGCTAGAAAGACGCAGTTGTGACTCAGTTTACACCTTCCTTGACACTCCGCTCTGTGCCCCTCCCCCAATCCATCCCACTCACTCATAGCACATAGCAACTGTAATGACACAACTCTTGGCGTAATCTCTATTTCTCAAGTCCCCTCTCTCCGTGAGGGCAGGGACTGTCTGTTCACTTCTGGATCCCCAGTAAGAAGCCTGGTCCTGGGGACTTACGGTTTGTTCCTGGAGAAGGTGAGCTCTGAATCAGGTTTTGCAAGTGCAGAGGGCTGGTGGGAGCTGGCAGAGAGGAGGGGAAGCAAGAGCAAGCAGGGGCATGCCCAGGGAGGCTGCCAGCTCACCTCCACACTGCTCAGCCACTGCCGGACCGACAGGAACGACTGCCTGGCTGTGAGGTCGTACATGACGACGACACCATCGGCCTTTCTGAAGAACTGCCGCGTGATGCAGCGGTACCTGCCACAGAAGGGCCACGGGTCAGGGGTGCACGGCCTTCCTCTGGAGCCCAGACCTGCAGGGACAGTACTCACCTCTCCTGCCCAGCTGTGTCCCACAGCTGCAGGGCCACCCGACAGTCGTCCACATTCACTGTCTTCACACGGTAATCGATGCCTGCGAGGCGGAACAGGCCGTCAGGGCTGCCCTGGACCAGGGGCATCCTCACTTCCAAATCAGGACATGATGCTTCCAATGTGTCTGGAATCACATCACACCCAGGGCAACAACCCCCCGGGCAGCTCCTGGGAGGTGATGTGGGGAAATGGACAGAGCTGCAGATGGGGAGGCGTGGGACCTGAGTTCTCATCCTGTCTCTGTCACTTATTAGCCATGGGAACTTGCTCAAACCACTTAACCTTCTCTGAACTGCAGGCTCAAGTCAGCTCACATAGGTGAAAGCAATATACCAATGAAAAGAAAATTGTCATTCATGAATTTACTCCCTCATTGGGAAGGTGGAGGAAGAAGACTGTCCCCAAATTTCTTCTCTCTCTTTCTTTCTTTTTGCCTAAAATCCTTTCAAAGTTTCCCTAATAAAATTCAAATATCTTGGGGCGATGGGTCACACTTTAAGACCTCCATCAGCCAATCCAACGGTACGTGGAAGAGAAGGAGGAAGGAGGGGAGGAGGATCAGGAGGAGTGGGAGGGGGTTGGCAGGTAGAGGAAGGACAGACAAGAAAAGGGTTAGGGGAGGGAATGAATCAAAGGCGACATGCATGCTTGAGCTGGGTTCAGAGCTCCTAATCCCTGTCACTGGGCCACTCACAATCATCACTCCCGGAGTGTGACCCTGCCCTGGATCGTCAACGCCAGAGAGAGGAAGCAAGGGAGAAGAGATGCATTCTGTGTCCCCAGCAGCCCAGAGCTGAGGGCCTCGATACAGGCACTTTGGAACAGACATTCCTCTCTCCTGCATCCTGTAGGAGTGTTCACAAACGCATAAAGGTGTTCAAAAAGTCTCCCCCGCTTAAGGTACCAGACCTTATAACTTTAGGGCATCTCCTCCAGACTTCAAAAAGGCCTCTGAGGTCCTTACCCTGGAGGGCTCAGAAAACAGCAACAGCAACTTTGAACAGACAGAGACAGAAGAGACCAAACAGAAAACAAAGAGGCAGGAAATGGAAAAGGTCATCCCAGCCACCGTCGCCAGGCAAAAGCTAGTGCATGAAGAACTTGTGAGTGGAGGAGAGGTGGGAGGGCCATCCACTTCTGAAATGTCAGGACCAGCAGGGACTCTAGAGGCCCCTGTGCTTCACAGACGAGGGTCACAGAGAGGAGTGGATTTGTCCAGGTAGAGAAACAGTGATTTCTCCCATTGGAAGAAGGCTTTATCTTTCCAGTGTTTCCGTCTTCACAGTGTCCCCCTGTGACATCCATGTAAGCACCGTCATCTGCACACGTATGAGCACAGATGCACATGCACACATGCCATGGAGAGATGAAGTGGGAGTCCAGAGTGGCCGTGCCTTGCCCAGGCTGGTCAGCAGGTGTGGCGAGCTGCAAAGCCAGCTCTGATGCTGGTGCTCCTCTCACAGAAACTTCCTTTCACCTGGAAAGCGCAGGGCTAAGTGCTCCCGTCAAAACAGATTACAACCAGCTGGGAGCTGGACCCAAGGGTGAGTTTTCTTCTTGGCTATCAGCAGAGGGGCTTCTCCTGTCTGTGCTCTGGGAGGCCAGAGTGGCCGCCTGCTTTCTGGTAAAAGATCGGGAGAAAGCCGGCCGTGTTCAATACCCCTTCTGGGCCAGATCTGAATCCAGCTAGTGGGTCCAGAGCCCTGAAGACACAGCCTTCTGCTGGCTGGCAAGGCATGCGGCAGGAAGGGCAGGTGGGTGCTGTGGGGGTAGCAGGGTCTTGGCTCCCTCCAGCAGCCCTGCTCTACCTTCCTGCTAACTGCTTTGCCAGAGGACAGGGAGCTTTGCTTTGCAGAGAGCGAGGTGGACCAAGGAGTGCTGGGAAAATGCGTTCTGTGCCATGGGGAGCTTGGTGAGACTCCCTGCACACGCACTGTACCTCTCTCTGCAGCCTTAGACAGGCAGGCCGAGGAAGCGCTGACCAAGCCCACAGGGCTGGCCATATGACAGGAGGACACAGCCAGGGTACCAGGGGTGGAGAGACATTGCATGGAAACATGTGTTAGGAGAACCCAGGAGCGCAGCACGAGGGGCAACACACAGTAACCTGGGACCGGAGGGCCTGGATTAAACTGATTTTAAGACCACTACCATTTCTAAAATTCCAGAAGCCAGGAGACCATGCTCTGCGTTCCTGTCTCGGTTCTGCCACTGACCAGCAGTGCGACCTTCATGACATTGCTTCACTTCATTCTGTAAACTGAGTGGATGGCAGGTATGAAGGGGCCAAGTGGACATTTGTGGTCTTTAAGTTCAGCTGTGGCATTCGACGATCACAGTGAGGTGACCCTCAACTTGCAGTCTAATGTGTTCCTGAGTGACGACTGAAGTCAAGAGCCTCCTGTCACCATGAAGTGTGTTCTGGAGAAGATGTGGGTTAGAGCTGGGCTGTTGGGCTCCAGGAGGGTGATGTTAGCCTTTCTGGAGAGGACAGGCCCATGCTGTCACACAGCAGGAGGGTGTGGGGCAGGAGTGCCAGCAGGCTGTCGTGGGGAACCCCTGGGGGACTGCTCCTGGGATTTCTCTGTAGAGATGTGGAGTGGGAGAGAAACCAGACCGGTGCCAAGAAAGCACAGGGGGCACTCCGTCAGGACCTGCTTTTGAAAGAAACACTAGGCTTGTGGGCTGCGGTTTAAGGCAGGGAGGCTGTGAGCCAGCGTGCAGGGGTGGGAAGGGCACTGGACTTGGAGTCCCAGCTTCTAGGGAGTTTGGCCTCTAACAATCGGTCCAATTTTGTGGACTTCACTTACAAAACAAGAGGGTGTAGACAGACCATTTCCAAGGTTCCTTTCAGCTCTGGTGCTTTACAAAAATCATCATCTGATGTCTCCAGAAAGCTCGCAGGGTCCACAAACCTGCTCTTAGAGGAGGAGACTGAGTCCTAAGGATGCCCCAAGTCCCACGGTTGTGTTAAAGCAACTCCCAGTGCAGTTGTTGTAGCAACTCACATTACAAACCATGCTCTTCTGAGCAAGTGGAGCCCAGGACGTTAGTAAGACCCTCTGATGAGGGACGTGAGCTGTGAAGAACAGTCGAGTCCCTGTTGCTGGACAGTGCTGTGGCTGCAGCCTCTGGCGGGCGACTGGCCAGAACGCTGCTCTGAGGTTGGACTGCTTTGGCCTTAGGAGACCATGACTCTGTGGCTGTTATGTCTCTTTAAAGGAAGCGTCTTTCAGGTGGCTGCTGTGACATCTGCTTAGTGACATGTGTACCAGAGCAAGGCATGTTGCTTGGCAGGGAAACTAATTTGAGCTGCTGCTCCAGCATGTTCTGAGCAGCGTGATAAAGGGCATTCCTGATTTGGAACCTTTGATTTTTCCCCTTCCTAAATTGTAGGTGTTTCCATAATTGGCCTCCTGGGAAGTGCAAATTAGTCTGATTTTCTGTTTTCCAGAGGCTTCCATCTCAGGGGCACAAGTTGGAAATGTAAACAGACCCTGATTTCAGGCAGGAGAGGCACACAGGCACACTGCTCAGGCGACATACCTTTGAGGGCCTGAGGTCTTGGCATCCATCTCCTTGCCTCCCAAAGGCCTGTGCTGGAGCTGGCTTCCATCTCAGGGGCACAAGTTGGAAATGTAAACAGACCCTGATTTCAGGCAGGAGAGGGACACAGGCACACTGCTCAGGCGACATACCTTTGAGGGCCTGAGGTCTTGGCATCCATCTCCTTGCCTCCCAAAGGCCTGTGCTGGAGCTGTGACTTCTGGGGTCTGCCCCATGGAAGGCCCTCCCCAAAGCCTCTGCCTCCCCACAGCCCCTGCTTCCTGTGCCACCATGCTTTGTGCACTTGGCGGCTCCCAGCTGTTCCTCTATGGCCAGACGAGGTCAGACCCTTCTGGCCTGGTTCACAGGCTCCATCCTTCTTCCTATCGGGGTCCTGATTCTTTGTCTTGGGATGCTCCCAGTCTTTGAGTGGAGTGGGGCAGAAGGGAGAGGACAGGAGCATGCCCCGGGTGTGATAACAGTGTAGGAAAAGGCCCAGCCATTAGCATGGGACACCTGAAGCATGTGGGGAGAGGCCCAACTGCAGGAGAAATGCTGAAAGGCTCAGTTTAGGATAGAGAGAGAAAGCGGAGTCTCCCCAGGCAGGACTCTGGGCACGGGAAGCTTGTCCTGTGGAAGTGGCTTGTCAGACAGCCAGAGTTCAAGAGGGTCTGGTCAGAGACCCAGGCTTGGAAGCAGTCTTGGGGGGCCTGGTTCAAACCCCTCGTTTTCAGATGAGGGAAAACTGAAGCCCAAAGAGGGATCATGTCCTCTTGAGGTCACGCAGCTGGGCAGTGGCAGGGCCAGGACAAGGACCCAGGACTTCTGATGTCTCACTGCAGCCTCTCCTGCCTGCACCAACCTCTGTCCACCTCCTGAGAGAGAAAAGTGTCCTCAGCACTCATAGGCTGCTGAGCATGTACAACTCAATGTCATTAGGGCTACTGTGGAATGGGATAGAAGGTGTGTGTGTCAGGAGTGGGGAGTGGGGGAAGGCAGCTATCTGCACTAACCAGCTGATGGGAATGTGCACAAGCCTCTCAACCAGTCTGGGCCTCAGTTTCCTGACCTGTCTATTGGGCTAATAGCAACACCTGTCTCCCCGATAGATTGAAATGATGAAGACAAAAGCCCTTGGTAGATATTCAGATCCTATAAATATATTTTCAAGCATAGTTGATTTGCCAGCTCGGTTAGATAGTGCATTGCAGGCACTCAATGTATTTATTTTTTTGTTGAGTGATTCAACTGCGTAGAAGCCAAAAGGCCAATATGTCCTTGAGTCGTGTCACGTATTCCGATACAATGTGCGACTTTGGGTGAAGGGATTAAAGCCCTCTATTTAAATAAAATATTATCCAAGAGTGGGAACACATTAAGCCAAGACCATCCATTAATAGCTGAGCCTAATGAGCTTCCACAATTAACTCCAGCTGTCACCCAGCAGGCCTAGCACGTAGGACAGGTAAAATATAATGGGTAAAAGAAGCTATCCAGAGCACTATCCCCATCCTTCTCTGCCTACATGCATACACACACATGCACACATGCATGCACACACACAATGCACACTCACATGCACACATGCATGCACATACACAATGCACACTCACATGCACACATGCATACACATGCACACACGCAACCACATGCACATGCATGCATACACGCACACTCACACGCATACACACATGCACACATGCAGGCACACACGCAATGCACACTCACACGCACACACGCAACCACATGCACATGCATGCATACACGCACACTCACACACACACATAGGGGAGGGGTGAGGCCAGGAAGTATTGGCCTGCTGGGGAGGCAGGGGATGTGGTGGCAGGGTGTGGGCCCCAGGAGGAGCCTGGCCAGTCCTGAGGCTCTCTTGAAGATTTGGGGCCCTGCTGAAGGAGGGGAGTGGTAAAAGGGAGGTGGGAGTTCTCAGAAGGGACAGAGGGGCTCCAAATCCATCTTTGCTAGCTTTAGTTCCATAAAGCCAGTGCTGGGTTTCTGAAGCCTTCAGGGGTCCCATCACACAAAGAATGCCCTCAGCACCTGGCGCCGTGAGGGGAGGTGGGCTTCACCTTGCCCCTCCCAGCCTCCCTGTCGAACGAAGCACTGTCCCCCGTGCCAGTCCCCACAGCCCGTCCACGGGCTCCTAGTCCCTCCCTGGGCCCCTTCTTGCAAGCTTTCCTTCCCAGAGGTGGGTGCAGGACCACCTTAGGGGCGAGACTCACCCACAGTGGCTGCCGGGCCTGGGGAGAAGCGGTCCTCGCAGAACCTCCTCAGGAAGGACGTCTTCCCCACTGCGGAGTTGCCCACAAACACGATCTTGAAGAGGCGGTCCAGGGCGGTGGGAGGGCGCTGCTCCTGGGGACGGGGCGCAGGCTGGCCGGGTGCTGGGCACGGCCACCAGCCCCTGCTCCTGACTAGGCGCACCCTCCGCCCGCACCCACCGCGGCCCACGGGATGGGGGGCCGGGCCTCCAGACCCGCAGGGGGCTGCTCTGCGTCCGAATGCAGTTAGCATTGGACTTGGGGCGTGGCGGCTCCTCCGGCAGCGGCAGGAGGCAGGAGGCAGGAGGAGCAGGCGTCCCAGCAACGCTCGCGGGCTGCCTACTG
>NW_007726856.1:170427-222423 GCF_000696425.1 Galeopterus variegatus
GGGTTCGGATCCCACATACAGACCGGTTCCCGCTCACTGGCTGAGCGAGGTGCGGGAGCAACACCGAGGGTTGCGATCCCGTTGCCGGTCCCAGTCCGGTACGGGTGCGACACTGAGGGTTGCGCTCCGTTGCCGGACACGAAAAAAAAAAAAAAAGAAAAAAAAAAAAAAAAAAGTGAAACACACACACACCCATGTGCATGTGTGCACACTCTCACAGATTAGAAAAGAAAACAAAATGGAGATGGGGTAGGGAGGTACCAGGGCCAAAGGAGAAGGAAAGGAAGGGAAGAACACAGAATATTCAGGAGAGAGAAATGCCCCCCCCCTCCCCGGCTTATAATACCTATTACTCCCAAGGACCAAGAGTAGGAAGAAAAAAGAAAAAAATGCATTTATCACCATTTTGAAGCTAACTGAAATTCTAAAGGATAAATAAGGTGCAGTGCTTGCTCACAAAAATGGTGAATTAGTTTTCGTCTCTTGATATAAAGGATCTGTAGCAATTCAAGCACCTTCCCCTTTACTTATAAAACTAGTTTTCAATAAAATCCAAACAGCTGCTTATCTGTTTTAGAAAGCAATATTCCCATCCATGTTTGCTCTGCTTATACACACGAGTGAGTACCTGTGTGCACGTGTGAGTACCTGTGTGCACGTGTGAGCATGTGTGTGCACGTGTGAGCATGTGTGTGCACGCACAGCATAATTCTCACCAGCTTTGTAGCCAGAAAAGAAATGGCCACTTAAATAGGCCCTTACCTTTCTTTTTTTTTTTTTTTTTTTTTTTTTTTTTTTTCCGTGTCTGGCAACAGATCGCAACCCTCAGTGTTGCCCCCGTACCGGACCGGGGACCGGCAACGGGATTGCAACCCTCGGTGTTGCTCCTGCGCCTCGCTCAGCCAGTGAGCGGGAACCGGTCTGCATGTGGGATCCGAACCCTCGGGCGGGAGCGCCGCCACGCTTCCCAAGCAGCACACTTATCCAGTGCGCCACCGGCCTGGCCCGGCCCTTACCTTTCTTGGAAAAAACTTTTTGTTTGGGAAATTCCCAAGCACTATTGACATTCCGTAAGACCTTCAGCTTAGCATGACTAAATGCATTTCTGGTTTTGCCACCAGACGCTATCTACCAGCTGTAGAAAGAGCAGCTCCGTTTGCCGAAGTCTGTATGGGAGGTCAGGGTTCACAGTTTGTTGCTTACTCGATTATTGCCTGTTTCCTCCACTCAACCATAAGCTCTGTGAAGCAGAGATGGGTCCACCCTGCACATGGCACAGTAGCTCACACATAGTAGGCACCCAATACATATTTATTAATTGAGCATTTAATAATAGATATTAATTTATCCTGTGTCTAATTTATCTTTGGCAGCAGCACAGAAAAAAAAATGTCGGGTATAGAGTAATCAGTAAATACCTGTTGAAACACTCAATCAATGAATACATTCAGTTCTGAGGAATCAACAGGCCAACTGCTGTTACAGAAATTGGCTCCCAAATTGTATCTCATTATTCAGCTATTTAGAAAAGGAATTCACGATGATCAGGCCCAAAGATTTTACTGATGAGCTGATTTATATCCCCAGAGCCATTTTCCCTCTGCCTATCTTTTTATTTCACGCTTGTAGTCTGCAGGTTCTCCTACAAGAACATGTTTCCACACCTTCTCCCCTAGTCTGATGTTGGGGACCTGTAGCCCCACACCCCTTCTTGTGTGACCAGGCCTACGTGACAATCTGCTTGTGTCAGATGTCTGTGCTTACGGGATATCTGCCTCATAATCTGTTTGTGCCTGGGACGCTGTGCTCCTGGCTATGCAAGTCTACTCAAGAGTGACCTCTTATCTCCTTCCAAGTTTCTGCTTTCTTGTAAAGATTGGGGGCTTCTTTGCATCAGAGATTTTCTGACTTTGTTTCTTCTCAAAATCTTATCATATTCCTGCATTCCTAACTCCTTACAATATGCCTGCTTTTTCCTATATAAGATGTAACCTAAGAATCAATAAACGAGACTTGATTAGAATACTGTCTTGTCTCCCATCTCTCGTGTCTCTTGTCTCATCCCATTCCCACTCCCCCCTCCAGGGTCTGTGTTGAATATCCCGCGGGTCGGGACAGTCTGACACTTAAAGATCTGGCTGCCCGTACCTCTCTGTGGCCATCTATGTGTATGGAGCACATGCCAAAAGGGAGAGGGGGAAGGGGACTGGCTTGTTTGCTTGAATGAGAGATGAGCCCACCTTTCAGGTATTCAAACTCAATCATGTGCTGTCCAACAGCAACAAAACACGTTATCTTTGAGTTAATTAAATATAAATCATTGAAATGATCTGTCAAGCACAGGCCCCCATCTTGTCTGTAAAAGGAGTTTAACCATTGGAGATTCCATGACACTTTAATTAACCTTCACAGCCAATACAGTCACGTTCCTTAAGGACGAGGTGCATCCATGCTGTGCCGCAGACGACAGAGCATGGTCCAGCCGCACACTCCATCTCTCTCTCCCTTGAGTCGTCCCTCCTGCTCTCTCTCCTCTGCTGATCTGCAGCCCCTCTTCACTCTCTCTCTGCAGGCACACGCTGGGGTGGGGCAGCCTCAGAAGACAATGCCCTGTCCTAGGGGTTTGCTCTGTACAGCCCTCCTCTGGCTTAGACGTCAGCACAGGCAGGGGCACGTCGTCCATAATTCAAGGGGAGGGGGTGCAGCTGACCTCAGGCCTCCCCTCAAGGGCCACGTCTTGTTCTGCACTGATCATGGGCCCAGAGCCTAGTGAGTGCAGAATGGTGACTTACCTTCTGAGAATCCCTCTGCCATCCACGTATTTGCCTATCACAGAGCCGGATCTCTGTTTGCAGTTTGCTTTGGAAGCATCTGTGTTTGCCCTGGAGGCCTTGTCTTGCTGTAGAAACATAAAATGCCCTTAGATGCACTCTGCTGCCTTGCCCCAGTGTTGGAGCTGAAAGGTTTCCTTGCTCCCACCTCTTAGGTCAGGCTCTAAACAGAACTGGGATGTCAGGCCGCAGCGTGCTGGACTCCCTGTGGGCATCCGCACGCCCTTCTCTTCTGCCATCATCCCTCCCCAGAGTGCCCCCACCTCCCTTCCATTTGCTCAGATGAGCGGATACACAGTGTAGAGCCTGGGGTCCACCATGTTATTCTTCACAGAAGCACTGGCAATTTGCAAGAGGAAAAGAAGACATACATTTTTAATGAGTGGGAAAAATATTTATAGGCATAAAAAACTTCTGTGTATCTTTAATTCACATTCTTCTGTGTGGTTCTAATCCTTCTTTATCTCCAAAGTCCCCAGTATAATGAGAAAGGGAGCAGCCCAGAGGATCAATTAACCCAGTGCCCTGTCCATAGCTCCTATGCTGGCCTACGGTGTCTCAGATCTTTTGTGGAAGTGGGCTGGGTGTAGATAAATTGCTCAAACATCTGTAACAGAGAGCCTGGGTGGAGCAGGGGCTTACAAAGCCCTTTGCCAATGCTCCCTAGCAGATGTCTTCCAGGAGATGAGGGGGAGTTAGATCACAGGAAGAATCACTTGTTAATCAGCCATACCCATGGTTCCCAATGATTCTTAGTGAGACAGGAGGAGCTGCCATGCTCCTGGGGCCTCTGAAGGTATGGCTATAATGACTCCAAATTAATCTTTAATTATTATTCAGCATCAACATGATTTTATTCCTCTTTCTTTGGTTTCCCACTGGAGTTCATAATTCCATCCCCCTTTCAAAGCAGAATGAGTTGGCAGTTGAAGGGAGGCGAGGTGAAGGAATTAGGGTGACATTTGGTTGGAAATTTTAAAATAAATTCAGTGTTACTTCTAAAACAATTATAACCATTATCATCATCAAACAAACATGTGTAGGCTTAAGTCTTGCTCTAACAGTACACATACGTGGGTGGCAGAGATGTTTGCTGCCAGTCAGGGATATAAAAGAAATGGTGTGCAACCAGGTCCCTCGGGGATTTGCAGTTATAAACCAGGTTGCACCTATTTGAGGGCAAACTCATGCTGATTGTATTTAGGTTGTTGTTCAGCTAAGGGTCCCGTACACATCACCCTGTTTACAAGAATTAAAAAAAAATCCTTATAATATGGGTGGTGGGGAAGGATAAGTATTCCATCTCCTCTTGTGGCAGTTGGTGTCATGGTCTGGGTGGCTAATGACTTGCCCAGGGACACACATGAGATTCACGGCGTGATGATCCTGACAATTAGCAGGTTGCATCGATCAATCCGCCCCTGTTTTTTTCCCCTTCAGAGCATCCATGGCTCCTGTCTAAAGCGGGGGTGAGTAGGGAACATGAAATCTTAGTTTTTGTTAACACGGCCCACAGTGAAGAGCTTTAAATAAGTACAGGATTGCGTGCTACTGGGCAAGTATGTAGGCACGGTGCTCAGGTACAGAACAGCAGGCGTCCCTACAGGGCAGAAAAGAATTGCACATAAAATCAACTGTGCAAATCATGAAATACACATTTTTAATTTGTTCTATAACAGTGTAAAAATGCAAAATTGTCATCGAGAGATAAAAATTTAAATGAAGAAAAAAACTGTGAGCATTTTGGTTTAAAAGTGATAATGACATTTCAACTGCGCCGTCTCACAGATAGAACTATCATTTCTGCATCTAAGAAACGTGTGACCCTCACAAATATTTCAGTCTTGTTGTGCCAAGAGGAAAGTGTGTCTTTTCAAGGAAAATTAACACACTGTTACCTAGTAGGCCACCCTGCATGTTTATTATTTGCAAAAAATCTCTTGCCATTGTTCTGCCCAAATAGAAAGGATCAGATTCCAGTGTCAGGACATTCTTGGGCCAGTCCTAACACAGATTTGGCTGCCCCTGGACCACAGTCCTTGTCCAGCCACCCTCACCCCCACCCCCCGAAAAGGAGCCCTGGCCAATTACCTGAAAACGTATGTCCCGCTCATCCCGAAGGTGCTTGTTCCTTTCCCTGTGGACAGTGAAGGGCAATCTGTTCAGACATGGAGTTCGCAGCTGACAGATCCAAAGCAGTCGATTTGCCATTCAGACAGGTGCAGGGGGAGGCTTGGTGTGGAAGGCCCGGGGACTGTGTGAGATGTCTTTCCTTAGGGATGTGGTTCATGGCTGAAGATTGTGTGTAAATCAGCTCAGAGACAGGGGGATGGACAGGATGGCCTGTGACACCCATGGCCCTGCAGGATCATGCACAGCCTCTCCTATCACTAGGGGATGACTTCCCTAGTGAACTTGCTACTGGGCTCTCTGTCTGTGAACCACTCATGCATGCACTCACCCAAACGTCTCCTGGGCACCCACTTCATGCTAGGCACTATTCTGGCCATCAAGGCCACCCCAATGCACAGAACAAAAAGTTCCTGCCTCAGGGAACTTGTATTTTAGTGGGGTAGGGGTGGGGTGGGGTGGGTAATTGATCTTTAGAAAATAAAGCAGGAAAGAGGAATAAGGAGGGTGGAGGGTATTTCAACTAGAGTGGTTGGGGAAGGCCTCCCTGAAAGGGCAGCACCTGAGCAGAGGCTTAAAGGAGGGGAGAGCAGGTTGGCAGGTATCTGGGAGTGGGGGGCGGCAGGGAAGCATTCCAGGCAGAGGAGACAGCAAGGACAGAGCCCTGAGTTGGGGTAGACCTGGTGTGTGTGAAAAACTGAAAAGAGGGCAGTGGAGTGCTCAAAGGAGATGAGGTTGGGGGAAAAACGGGGGGCAGGAGGCATCTGCCCACTTGCAGCCTTGCAGGCCACTGTAAGAACTTTGATTTTTACTCCAAATGAGATACGAAGCCACGGGGGTGGGGAGGGCAGCAGAGGAGTGTCGTGATCTGACTCCAGTTTTAAAAGGATCCCCTGAGGGCCGGCCCGGTGGCACACTGCTACAGTGCACCGCTTGGGAAGCGCGGCGGCGCTCCCGCTGAGGGTTCGGATCCCACGTGCAGACCGGCGGCTCACTGGCTGAGCGAGGAGCGGGGGCAGCTCCGAGGGTTGCGATCCCATTGCCGGTCCCGGTCCGGTACGGGCGCGACACTGAGGGTTGCGATCCGTTGCCGGTCACAAAAAAAGACAAAAAGACAAAAATAAAAATAAAAAATAAAAGGATCCCCTGAACATTGTGCCCTAGGGCAGGGCCCTGAGAATTGGGTGATACTTTTAGCAACACGGAGGTCGTTGGTGACCTGGACAAGAACTGTCCCAGTAGAAGAGAGGTTGGTAAAGCCTGACGGGAAGATTGAGAATGCCAAGAAACGGAGGCAGTGAATGTAAACAACTCTTTTGAAAGTTCTATTGTGAAGAGACTGAAGAAATGGGAAGTAGCCGGATGGGGAGGCGAGGACAAGGGATGTCGGGTAAGAAATCCTGTAGTACACTTGTAGGTCCCTCCAAAAGGGAGACTGACGATGGAGGAGAGAGACGACAAGGAATGCTGGAACAGTCCTTGAGGAAGCAGGAAGGGATGGGACCGCATTCTAGGGCAGGAGCTGGGAAGGGGGTTGCTCCTTTGCTAGGAGCACGGGAGCCCAGGCTCTGCAACAGGAAGGCAGGGGCGCGGCACAGAAGGGCTCTGGAGCTCTCCTGCAAAGGTTCTGGCATCTGTGAAGCAGGAGTGTGAGCCTGAGGATGGGAAAGGGGAGCCAGGGGCTTGGTGGAAAAGTAGAGTGGGGAGGTGAGTGGACTCGACGCAGCACGACTGCAGAGTGCACTTGAGGTTAATGGCTGGGAATTTCACCCATTGATGCAAGAGGCTGAGAGGGTGAGCCAGGTGACCTCAAAGTGCCTTGCAGTCTTGTGATTCTGTGACTCTTCTGGCCAGTGTCCTTTGGACGCATCCACACTTCGATGGGGAAGGGAGGGCACGGCAATGGTGGGGCCCTGCTTGTCACAGTGCAGCCACTTACTGGGTACTTAGTGTGGACGAGGCTGCCACGTGTGCCATGCGCTGCAGGAGTAGATGTCAGCAGGCCTGAGGCATAACAACCAGGGCAACTGACCCCGACTCCCCCAGTGTTGCAGAAAACCAGCCATGTGCTGGGCTTGTTTTCAGTGACCTGCGTGTCATGAGCAGGCAGCACTCAGCCAGGGAGTCAGGAGGGACGTGGCGGGCATTTCATAAACACTGAGAATGGCAAAGTGAGCGTGTCAGGCTGGAAGGACCCTCACTCTGTGCGGCAGTATGTTTGTGGCCTCGTCGCTGGTGAGGACTTGTGGAGACCTGGGAGGTCACACCTTTATTGGAGGCTATGCCGTGTGGTTTCCTGCTCAGTGTGGTCATCTCCATGCACAAGCTTCAGTATTTGAAGAAATGCTACGCTCTTCAAATACATCTGCTTCGTTCACATCGCTAGCCTTTGTGATTCCCACTCACACGAATCATCTAACGCTCAGAAGAAGCCTGTGAGCTAGGATGAGAACATTAAGACTCGAATTGGTTGAGTCAACTGCCCATGATTATACCAGCTAATGAGGGGCAGTGCTGGGTCTTGAACTACATCCAGCCCCAAAGTGCATGCTCCTGACCGAGTGCCCTGAAATTGCTTCCGTTTGCCCCCGTCTGCATTAGGATGGCAGCCCTCCTCACCTTGTCACATACCAGCCACTGACCTGATCCCACCCCACCACATTCCCACTGGCCTCCTCACCTCACCCCACCCCAACATCATTTCCTTCCTTGACTCCTGTGATTGCACTGTGAAGGAAAAACCTGCCACAGGGCCTTCCCTCCCACCTCGGCTTCCATCACCTGGCAGTGTGAGCCTGGCAGCCGTGTGATAGCACAGCAAGGCTTCAGGCCTCTCTGCATGTTAGAAAAACCCAGCAGTGTTTGCAGAACACTGTCTTGGCATTCTCTGTGCTCACTCTCTTTGAATCTGCCCTTTATTTTTTCCTGTGTACAATAGAAAAAAAGGAGGAAATAAAACACCAAACCCAACTTGTCCTTGTATGTCTTGTCCTCTTCCCTTTACTAAAGCCTTTCAAAGAATCAAGACCTTCTCTCAGCTGGTTTAGAACTTGGCCACCTAAGAGTCCCCTTCCAGCTCCCCTGACTTCGGCGGCCTGACGGAATCACGTGTTCAGTGGAGCAGGCCTGGAATGTATTAAGTTGAAGCACTTTTCAATTTAGGGGCATCACAGATGCCAGACACAGCAGCCTAACCTTGTTTTTACAAAAAGAAGAATAAAAACAAAAACTTTGTAGTTTCCAGCTCCCCTGACTTCGGCGGCCTGACGGAATCACGTGTTCAGTGGAGCAGGCCTGGAACGTATTAAGTTGAAGCACTTTTCAATTTAGGGGCATCACAGATGCCAGACACAGCAACCTAACCTTGTTTTTACAAAAAGAAGAATAAAAACAAAAACTTTGTAGTATATCTGGGAGGCGATCCAGAACCACTGGTGTTCTGTGCATCAGAACCCAAGCTCCAGTTCAGCACCATCCCCCAGAGGCGCTCGGCGGGCAGCAGGTGGAGTAACTTAAAAACTGCATAGGCAAAACTGAAAATGCCGTCTTTCCCTACACAAGTTTGGGTTTTTTGGCACATTACAAACCAGTGAACTTTGAATTTATTACAGTGAGTTTCAGAAGTCCGGGAAACTCCTTTCTTGGTGCACTGTGTATGATTCATTTACTCATTCAACAAGCGCGAACTGAATACAGCCAGATATGGACTCCGATCCTGGCTCCACCAGTTAAGTAGATGTGTCACTTGTGGCAAATTACTTCATTCCTCTAATATCAATTTCCTCATCAGTTACTTCCTGCATTAGCAACTACCCTACTCCTCTGGCACAGATTAGATGATCAATCCAGTTACACTCCAACTTAAGCAAGTACCATGCACGGTACTGTGAGAGACACAAGAAGAATGAGGCCAAGCCTAACTGCAAAGAGGAATAAACTGGAGAGGGAGGTGGGCGTGCGTGCAAATGGACTAAACATAACAGAGTGGGTGGTACTCAGCGTTTGGAACAACACGGTAGGGGCCGGGGAATGAGGGTGCGCCCTGAGCAGCTGTTTTTCCAGCACATAGGCAGGGAAGACACCCTCCGACTGGCCCTTCCAACCTGAGGCTTCTGGGAGGTGCTCTCTGCACAATCCAGAGCCCACGCACCTGAGGAAATCCAGCTGCTTCAGGAGCCCAGACTTCTCCCGCTGCAGGCTCTCGGTGACACGGTACACTTCCCTGCGGAGGCAAACACAGCATGATGACGGCTGCTGGTCTGGGGAGGGGAGCTGCCAGGGCACTGGGGACAGAGGGGACTAGAGGAATGTGTGGCTTCCTCTGGAGAGCACCTACTGTGTGCAGGGGCTTACGGTCATTATCTCAGTTTTCCCAGGCTCCAAACCGCCCTGTCCTACCCAGACTTCTGGGAATTAGAATCAATATTCTTCTCCAGCCCGATCTTGGAGGGCGAGAGCAGATCCCCACCCCCACCCCCGATGCTGGTTCAATTTGTTTTCAGGAGCTTTAGGGGAATCATTTTTCCTTTCCTACCTTCCCCCAAAGTCCCCAATCTGTTCCCAGATACGTGGGATTTCCTCTGTGGGGCATTCATTTCTTTAATTTAGACTTTTTGTTTTTCATCTCTAGCTGTAGATCAGAAATTGAATGTCTCCATTACAATCAGTCATCTGTATCACGGTGTGAATGTGTCAATCAAACCAGGGGTTTTGAAGAAGGGAGAGGCTGAGAGGCTTACACAGGGTGACTGTGACTTGGAGTGGAGGCAGGGTTTGTTCACATCCATGACCTCAACACAGAGCTTGGCCTGGAGGTGTAGTCAACAAATAAAGAACGAATGGACGGAGGGAGAGAACGATGAGGGGAGAGAATAAGGAACAGAGGGAGAGAGACAGGAAGGAAGGGGTAGACTGGGGAGGCTTCAGCACTACTCCAGCGAAAAAGAAAAGAAAAAAACCAAAACAGAATTGGGTGATGCTGGGAAACTTTCTTAACTCCACAGTTCTGCCTCCGTCTTTTCCTCTGAGATCTACACCATGTTTTAGAAAGTTTTAAGTCGCCCTTCAATCTTACTGCGAAGAGTCCGTAGTTCCACATTTCCAAACCACGGCATAGTTCTTAGTGTAGGAAGCATCTTGCAGCCTGATAATGCGTCACTTTCCACCAGCCATCAGGCAAGGCCGGGCAAGGACAGTCACCCCTATGCCACCCCGTGGACACCATCACTGAGCTGGCGAAAACAGCAATAGCACGCTGGGTCCGTGGGACTCTCCCACCGAGCTCCTGAGAACCTGATTCCTTAAGTGGATCTGTGTTTCTTTTCTTTTTTCCCCTTTATAGAATAATTATAAAGTCAATTTACGACAATAACAGACTGAATCAAATTCCAAGTTCACCTCAAACAATCCTAATTAAGCAACAAATCTTCTCTGGCTCCTGTGGAGCTGCAAATTCCTAACATTTTATTACCAATTATATTTAATTTCAACTTGAGAAAAAAACAATGTATTTCCCATTATCCAAACTGGGTCCCCAAGTCCCCCGTCTAGGACCTGCTCTGATTAGCACTACATGAGCAGAGCTGCCCGTTCCTGCTGTGCCCTGGGAACTGAAGATCGCCTGCGCCTGGCTTTCTGGCTCCCCCGCCCTGCCCTGGCTCCTGCTTCTCTCCAGCAGCAGCCAGAAGCAGACAGCTTTTCCTCTGCTAAGGAAAACCACTCATCAGCAACCTAAGGTCTGGGTTCTCACACAGTGTTTAGTAGCCAGTTCCTAAATTCTCGGTCTTCTCTGGCCCTGCCTACACAGCACTGGTGCCTGTTGGAGCTATACAAACACATGCACATACACATATGCATTACATATATGTGCAAATATATGTATCTCTCTTTGTCTAGTAAACATGTATCTATTTGGATATTTGTACACACATATACACAGACACATATATTCAGATTTTTCGTGTGTCAACAAAAAGAAAGGCACTTATGAGAAAAAAAGGACACTTGGATATTTGACTAAATGACCTTTAAAGTCCTTCTAACCCAGAGGTTCTAAAGTCTATACCTGGGTAACATGTAAACCGAAAGGGAAAGAACTGGCGGTTTTTTGGAGTCGTAATTGGCGAGAGGTTTATGTTACCATTAGGGAACTGTTGTTGGCTTTGTTTTTAGGAGAAAGATGAGATACGGAACACTCTACAAAACATATTGTCAAGTGAAAAATGCAAGCAAACGCAGAAGCATATGCTCAGTGTGCCAACATTTTGTAAAGGAGGACAGCGCACACACGTGTGCGTGTGTGTGTGCTGGCACATACATAGCGTTCTCTGGGTGGGCCCACAAGAAACCGTGACAGGTGGCCTCTATGTGACTGTGGGGTCACTGGGAATCAGACCTCTTTTTGACTGTATATCCTTTTCTGCTTTGTGAATTTTGTGGCTTATCGTAAACTACCTACTCAAAATAAAAGTTAATTAAAAAATAATAGAGAGGTCTGGTTTTCAGCTGACCTTTGTCTTTATATTATCTCCCTACTTTATAGCTCCTTCTTTATCTCACTTTAAAATCTAGACCTCCCACCTTGAGCATCTTCAGAGAACAGGAAAATTCATTTTGCCTGTTCAGAATTCTTGCTGATAAATGACCACCCTCTGCCCTCCCAGCTGCTCTGAAGCAGCATCAGGCCACAAGACGTCGCCAGGGGAAGCACAGGAACACCAGGAGAACTAGGCTCTGTCTCTGTTTTCTGGCACTAACTAGCTGTGTGGCTTTGGGTTGGTCACTACACCTCTCTGAGCCTCAGTTTCCTCCTGTATAAAACGAAGGAGGTGGATTAGCACACTAAGGTCCTCTCAGTGGTGTTGGTCTGCAATTCTGTCCTACAGAGAACAAGCCAAACTCTGTGGCACTGCTCTCCTGGCCTCCCTGGATGGACAGGCCGTGCTCTCCTGGGTCCCAGCATGCTTCCCAGCTGCATACGCTTCTTAAAAGCGAGTAGTGAAGCTTCTGGAATCATATTTCTCTCTTCCTCCCAATGCTCCTTCCCTCTTTTTCAATTCCCAACCTCCAGAGATTGTGTCTCTGCTTGGTTAATTAAGATAAGTCTTCAGCAAGCTCTAAATCCACACGCTGTGATGTGATGCTCTAGCTCTGGTGTTTATCTACATTTGCTGTTCTAATGCCTGTGCCTTCAGATGTTTGTTGCTTTTAAGACTTGATTGAGTTTTAAGAGCTCGAATCCTTAACTCTGTAACATTAAATGCCTGTGTCTTGCTGAACTGCTCTCAATGAGGAGGAACTGATTTTGCTTATCCACAATGAAATATGCTGTCCTTCCACAACTGGTCATCCAAGAATTGGAGTGCAGGGGCTTTGTTTTGTTTTAAGTCAGTTACCTGAGTCTTTTTTTTTTTTTTAAATTAGAGATATCTTACTAGGGTAAAATTCCCAGTCCAAATATTTTCTCTCTCTTACCCCACGCAATCAGCCCCAGATGGTACAGGACTCCACACATGAGCCAAAGTGGTAGAACAAGTTGATTTAGGCCTATGCACCAAAATTTTACCAGTGGTCAAGACAGAGTGAGAGCTTTCCCTTTTGAACAAGGGTAGTTAACATCTGAAAAGCATTGAGCGCTGGTAAGTAATACTGCCCGTTTCCCTGAAATCAGACTTTCAGTACTACCCGGTAACTTTCAGGACCAGAAACACACTTACCTTTTGCAGCATGAGTGAATGAATGAAGTATACATGAATGAATGAGTGAGCCAGTCCTACTGTTGTATAAATATTTTCTGGCTGTCTCATTCTCTGGGGGGCAGTCAGCAAGATGTGCCTAGCACTTAGCATCTTGGGACAGTTACTTAAAACCTCTGAACCTCAGTTTCCTCTTCTATAAATCAGAGTTGGTAATGACAGTAGCTGCCATATCAGGATGCTGTAAAGGTCAGATGAGATTATGCTGAATTGTTGACATAAGTGGGATATGTTGAATGCCCAGCACAGTAACTAGCATGAAACAGTTTCCAATAAATGTCTGTCAAATGAATAAGTCCATGAATATATGGATAAATGAATAAATAAATAAACATGTGAGATTCCTCTGCCCTGCGGCTCAGAGTGCCTTTGTCCTCATAAACTAACACTCCCAAGACAGGACAAATGACTGATTCCTCCGTGGCTCCTCTTGTCTGTCAAATGAATAAGTCCATGAATATATGGATAAATGAATAAATAAATAAACATGTGAGTTTCCTCTGCCCTGCGGCTCAGAGTGCCTTTGTCCTCATAAACTAACACTCCCAAGACAGGACAAATGACTGATTCCTCCGTGGCTCCTCTCGTTTAAGGTGGCCCCTCTCCCCACCCCCACCTCCACCTCCGATTCTTCCTCAGGTGTGTCTGTGCCGAGCAAGTGGAACCAGGCTTGGACACCAAAAGCAGTGCACAGGCAAACCGGCCCTGGCAATGTGGGGCCCACACGGTCTAATCAGAGGGACAGTGGTGGAAAAGGGGCAGAACTGGGGCATGGCTCCAGAGCACAGCCACACACCCCATCACATTCTATGCTGATCTCGGAAGGCTTCCTGCTTCACGCGGGTTCACTTCCTCTCCCAGGTCTCGAAACGACGACAGTGACCTGTGGTTTGTCCGCTCACTCAGCATTTGCTCACAGACTGCCTCATATTTGCTGATGGAATAACATGTGTTTCTAATCACATAAATTTTCTGAGAACAGGGCTGTCTATTTCTTGTCAATCCTGGGCAATGCTCGGCACAGGACCGGTCTGCTTACCAGTCTCAGAATCCTAGAAGAGGGTTAGAAGAGGTCTCATCTCAGGGAACCGTGAGTCCGGAGCAAGGAGATAGGGTCACTGAGAGGGGGGATAACATGCCCACAGCGGGGGACAGAGCTGGAGGCCGGCAGAAGGGGTACACACAGGCCAGACTCACCTCTCCTTCTCCTGGTGGAGTTTGTCGGCCTCTTGCTGCAGGCTTTCCAGCTGCCCCTGAGCACACTGAGAGGGGGGATAACATGCCCACAGCGGGGGACAGAGCTGGAGGCCGGCAGAAGGGGTGCACACAGGCCAGACTCACCTCTCCTTCTCCTGGTGGAGTTTGTCGGCCTCTTGCTGCAGGCTTTCCAGCTGCCCCTGAGCATCCTGGAGCTCCCAGGTGGTCCGCTCCAGCTCCTGGGCCAGCTCCTGGTTCGCGAGCTTCAGCTTGGTGTTCTCAGCCTTGGTTTCGTGCTTGTCGCTATGCAGGGCTGTGCACTGGCCTTCCAGCTGGGAAGGAATGGGGAGCAGAGGGCAAGGCTGAGCAGCCACCGTCGTCCCTGCCGGCCTCACCTTGCTCTCTGTCTTGGAGGGAGGGACCGCCCCTGCTACCCCTCACCACCTGCAAGCCCAAATAGCATCTCCCTGTCTCCATGTAGGCTGTCCAGGGGGAGCTGCCCTGTTCAAAAAGACCCCTAGGCAAAGAAATTCCACAGTCCATCTGTGTCTCTCATCTCAAAGTCAGAATGGTCTTGAGATTTAATCTAAATCCCGCGTGTCGCCCCTTAAGCCAACTTCTTTCCCGTGGTCCTTAATTGACATGGAGAACAGCTAAGAAGCATTCTTTATAGAACAATCCTTCCCAGTTTTGAATGCTGATGGTAAACCTATTTATTTCTTTTTCTTCTCTCAGCTAAAGAAGTACAATTCCATCAATCTAAAGAAACTTCGTGGGGTAGCCAGGAGCCCTGGACATTCTTGGGGAATAACTGAAACAGGTCAAACAGAGCATATACCTTTTCTCATGCCCCTAAAGCAACTAAAAAACCTGATTTGTATAACTTCAGCTTTTCTCGACTGGTAATTATGCTTTGCAGAGCTTCCAGCCTCTCACCAGAGGAAGAATGAAACCAAGGTAAATATCTCATAGTAAATCTGGTTTAGTGAATGTGGACGGGAAGGGGAGGAGGAGGCAAGAACGAGATCTTTTGTGTGATCCTCTAGAGGCTCCTGTGCGATCAGGCAGCACGCAGTAACTAAATCGAGTGGCAGTCATTCATGCGAGGCATGTGTCTCACTGAGAGGACTTAATGCATAATGGCGAGGAGGAGAAAAGGAAGGAGAAGCAAGGCGCGGCTGTGGACTGGGGAGCAGGAAGGCAGATAGCAGTTCCCGGAGCTGAAATCATCTCCTGCAGAAAGGAAAAACCCCAAATCCATACATAGCTTATGAAGCAGCAGTGGGACAGCCTCTTGCCTTAGCAGGCATGTCTTCAAGTGTATTTTAATGTGCTCCTAAAGATAGCCTCCTCTATTCAAATGGAAGCAATGTGTCTGGGTTTGTCCAGGGCTGGATTCCTTCCAGCACCAGACAAAACGAACCAGCAGACCGATAGCACCCTGGCCTCTCTCCCCAGAGCCCTTGCTATGGAGAGGAGGCCACTGAGCATGAAGTTTGTCCAGGTAATCAATCTTCCTGGGGCCATTAACCAGGCATTCCCAGCCATAGAGACATTGCCCTGCAGAGTGCACCACCCGGCCTGCCTCCTGTAGGCTCTGGTGTATCAGAGAGGAGCTTCTGGTGTCTGCAGCTGTCCTGCCAAGTTAGGGGAACTGTCACACAGGAGGCTGACGAACCTTGTCCGGGCATGTGGGCAGACTGGGGAGGGACAGACTGACCTCTAAAGAGCCTTTTCCAGCTGGTGCTACCCATGGCCACCCTGAAGGAAACAAACTTGCCTGCAGCCTCCCCCCACATATCAGTGACTAGGCAATGTCCCTTGCACCTCAGCATTTCTCTCTTTCTTACACAGGATGCAGGAAACAAATGCAAGTTCTGGCATTCCATGGCTCCTGGGCTTCATGATTTGAGGATGTCTGCAGACCCTCATGGGGGAGCTCTTGGTAACTTTTCCAAGTTAAACACTGGGTGTGGGAGAAGTAAGGACTTTATCTTGGGATCACCTGTGACTTTAAATGATATCTTTTGTACAGTTAAATGGTTCTTCTTAGATGAAAAAAAAAAGGGGGGGGGTGTTAACTGAATGTCAGGGAAAGCGGTCAAGAGCCAAAGAAAAGGACAGAATGAAGAGCCAGGTACTCTGAGGACACTGACAACAATATACCCTCTTTTGCTTCTGGATGAGCTGCTCCAGTTCCTGCTCCTTAGATAACAGTTTCTGTTCCAGCTCCCGACTGAGGGCCTGAAACCTCTCCGTGTCCTGCAAGCCAGAAAGAGGGACACGTAAGACCTAAATGTACCACACCTGGGTTCTAGAGTTTTTTCCCGCTTTAAACCTCAACAGCAGGGCCCATCCTTTTAGACTTCGGGGCTTTTCCCATAACTTCCCTTGTCCATTCATTCATTGATTCTGCACCATTTGTTGAGGATCTGCCATGTTCCTGGCATGGCCTAGGTGCTGAGGATACATCATTGTGACAGATAAAGGTCCCTGCTCTTGCGGAGCTTACATGTTAGTGGGAGGAGCCAGACAACAATCAATCAGAATAAACAGGTACACTATGTCATGTTTGAAGATGACAAAGGCCTTAAAAAAAATAAAGCAGAGAAAGAGGGACCAGTGGTGCCACGGGTGGAGGCACTGCAGTCATAAATCGGGAGGTGCTCAGAGTAGACCTGTCAGCCTGGCCCGCAGAGCCCGGCCCAGGGAGTGGACACTTACTTTCAGGAGAAACTGCTCCTTCTCGCTTTTGATCTGTTGTTCCATCTCCTCATAGAGATGCTGGATTTCTTCATCATAAGCAGCAATTTTCCTACAGAGGTGTAAAGAAGAGTCTGCTGGAGTCTGCACCAAGATTCTCCTGTCCTATGGTGGCAGCCCCTGGAGCTCAGATACCAGAAGCCCATCTGGAGCCATGGGATGGGGGGTGGCTGTGCGGGTCGGGTCAGCCAAGCAGCAGGATTGGGCCCTCAGGATTGGCTGGCCCGGCAGGCATGCAGCCACAGAGGCCCAGCAGGACCTCCTCGGGCTGCTGACAGGCTCTACTCTGGCTTCTCCCATCTGCCGGCCATCACTCACAGACGACCACAGGCGCCTCAGTGAAGCGTCGCTGGATCCACCTTCTGTTACTCTGCTTTACTTCAAGCCCCAGATGCTGCATCGAATGGTTTTTCCTCATCTTCCTCACTCACAAAGGCGAGGCTCCTGCGAAGAAGCCCTGGGATTCCAGAGGAGCATCAGTCCCCTGGCCTGACCACACTCCAACTCGGAACCAGGTTGTGGACACACGGGCTCCTGGAGACTTCCCAGGCCTGAACGACATCGCGACAAGCCTGGGTCAGAACACACCAGTCCCAGAATTGGGGAGCAGCAATGAACTGTTCACACCACTCCCGGGTGTGAACCAAACCAGCCCGGGGTCAGAAGGCTGCGCTCTGCTCCCAGAAGCAGCTCATCCCTCAGGGTGACCTTGGGCAAGTGCTCTGCCTTCTTTAGTCCCCACCCTCACACCTGCCCCGCATTCCTCCCAGCACTGTCATGACCAACAAACGAGAGCATGGATGCAAAGAATGAATGCAGGGAGTATTTGTCATTGCAATTACTACCGTGGGCTGTGGAGGGCAAGGGCAGTCTCCCCAAAGGGAAGAGAGTCTTAGTTTCAAGAATAACAGGGCTGCTGGGTTTGGAAAGGCTCAGAGGCAACAGGGAAGATGAAGAAGAAAAAGCTCAGTCAGTGAAACTGTCAGACCAATCGAATGGAGATGCAGGCTCCATGTGCGCCAGAGCGGCAGAGCCAAAGGCCTGTGTCTGCGGGAGCTCTGTGCTGGCTGTGAGAGGTGCTCTAAAAAGATCTGCGCAGATGGCACGTGGCACTCCAGCTCAAAGGAAGGAGACAGCCAATCGTGTTTGCGTATTTTATACTTCTTTGTCCCCACAGTTTCTAAGACCCCTCATATTGTCTAACACACACACACACAGACTGAAATCTTCTCCTTGAGGATTTCCTCATCTATTCCAACCCTCAGTGACCCTTTCTCTGAACACCTATGACACGTCTTCACTTGACCACTTTACCTTTAATTCTAAACAGTTCTGAACAATGGTTTCATCTGGATTCATGCTGTCTCGACTAGGTTGTGCACACCCAGACATTTATGTCACCTGGAGGGCCTGTGCTCAACACGGCTAAACAGTTCTGAACAATGGTTTCATCTGGATTCATGCTGTCTCGACTAGGTTGTGCACACTCAGACATTTATGTCACCTGGAGGGCCTGTGCTCAACACGGTAATGCTGAAAACCTGCAACTATTCAATCTACGACTCTGTGTACCAAGCTCAGAAGCTCACGGACCATACTGAGGGAACACTAGATTCCATGGGAATTGAAGAATGTCAGGGTTGGAAAGTCTGTCTGATCCAACCACCTATTTTTCCAATGTTAAAATCCTTGCTGAGATATCCTCATCAAGTATTTACCCAAACTAGATTAGAACACCTCCGGCGATAGGGAACTTGCTGTTTCTCCGGGCAGCTCTTTCATCTTTGAAACATTCTGGCTCATAGGAATCTGTCATTGCATAACTTCACCTCTCTTCTGCACAAAGCCCTTCATATGTTTGAGAACAGCACCAAGACTTCAAGGAGCTGCCTTGGGTTCAGGCCAACTCTCTCCGCTTCCTCCACCTGCATCTCACATGGATTTTTCTTGTAAGTCCCTTCACCGTCCCCTTCACTCTTCTCTAAATGGGCTTTCATTTTCTTTCTCAGGCTATGGAGCCCCAAACTGAATGCCCAGTGGATGAGCCTGATTAGTACGGATTAGAGCTGACTATTGCCTCTCTCGCTCCAGGTGTGGCATATCTATTCACGCAGCCTAAAATCGCATTAACTTTTCTTGGCAGCCACATCATAGTTGATAAATGCTGAACCTATTTGTCAACTAAAACCTCTAAGTCTTATGTCTGAGTGACTGTTTTTGTTTTAAAGACGGTGCTGCTGAATCATGTCTCCCCCACCTTATGCTTCTGCCATTGGCTTTTTGGACGCAGAGCAAGATCTCAAATGATTTCATGTTTGTTAGCTTCAGTCCCTGTTTCCAGCCTGTCACTTTATTAATGAATTCCAATTAGTCCTCTAGTGTACACAATGACCTTCCAAGTTTTGTTAATATTTTAAAATTTCAATCAGAATGTAAGCTAAACAGTCTATAATGTTGGTTTTTATGATTTAATTTATCTGAGAGTTATTTAGAAGAGTGTTTTTTAAAATATACAAATTATTGGTTCCTAGTTTAATTGTATTATAGTAAGAGTAGATACAGGAAGGTATTTCCCTTTTGGAATCTATTAACCTTTCCTCTGAAACCAAAAACATTATCAATTTTTTGCATAACTTCTATGAGAAGAATGCATGTTCTATTTGTAAGGCACACAATTCTACATTCATCTCTTAAGCTTACTAGTTGATGGTTTCAAATACTTTGTATCTTTAATGTACTTTTGCCAGAATAATGTGTCAAATCTGATATAAGTTTGTTAAAGTCTTCTAAAAGTTTTCTAACGTCTTGTTTTTGCCAAATTTTCTTTGTTTCTCTAAAAGTTTCTGCCTTATGTATCTTGCTGCTATGTTATTAGTTGCTTAAAATTTTATATATGTTGTATCTTCTTCATGGATGAAACTTTTTTTATTACTACAAAATATTCCCCCGTATCTTTCTTTAGTCAGGCCATTGGTAAAAATGTTGAACAAGGCAAGGACAACGACCCGTAGTAGAGCTCTCCAAGCTATCAATTAATAACACGTGGACCTAACCCTTCAACCTGTCTTCTACCAGCCATTCTCACAACTCTTCCCTCCAATCCCCCTGACCTCAGGCAATGTCTATTTAATTATTTCACCCTCCAAATACATGCATCGGGTTAAGCCACAGCCTCAGTCAACTAGAGCCCTTGCTGAGCATCTCTCCACCCCAAGACAGGACTACAATTACAGATAGGAAGGGCACCCCGGGGTCTACCTTTTGCAGGCCGGTTCATTCTGGACGAACAGGCTAGAGCAGCATTTCTCAAAGTGTGGTCCATGGCCTGCCTGCATCAGAATCACCTGGAATGTGTGCTACGCTATGACGCACATAATGCTAATTTAGACTCTATGGGGGAGGGTCCAGAGGCACCTTTTTATTAAAAGGTGGGAATGTATCTTTTAATAAAAAAAATCCTCCGGTAAGTCTGAAGCATGCCAACATTTGAGAACCATGCAGCCAAGGCCTTCCACAAGGTCTTTGAGAGCCCTGTGGAAGGTAAGGCCACCTGCCATAGATACCGATGATGCTAAACAGGCAGCCAGGGTGGCACTCCCAGGCTACTGAGCTGCAGAGGATGGAGCCTGAGCAGGCTGTCAGAGCTTAGCTTTTGATCTAGAAAACACTCCCGTTTGAAGAACTCAAAGCACTCCCCAGACACAGCTTATTTAATCTTTACCCCCAAAACTTTAAAAATGCAGGCCCTAAGCCCCCACCCTAGACCAAGTGAATTGGCCCCTGAGGGTGGGACCCCAGCATCCTCAAGTGATTCTGGCGAAAGGTCTGCATCTATTGCTGCCTCTAAACAGTATCATTCTGCATCCCCTGGAGGTCTCAAGCTTTTTTTTCCAGAAAAAGGTAAATGTAGAGAATGCTTTCCATGGCAAGTACATCGCTAATTCTGATGGCTGGAAGTTCTTCCTAGTGTCTGCACCAGATCCTTCATGCTAGAACGTAACGTTCTTTGAGGTTCTGCACTGTGGATGCAGAAGAGTTGCTCAGCTGAGATCTCACCCTCCTTCCTCAAAGAGAAGTGGAGGCACAGAGGGGATGCATCTCACTCTGGAAGTTCAACAGGGGAAATGGGTTCTAGCTCCAGCCTCCTGCATTTGATTTTGTCCCCCACCTTGCCTGAGGGGCTGTGGCCACTTCCCAGTGGACACGCAGCAGAGTTAGACACTGTACCCAGGATTCTGTTCCAAGTCTGAGATTTCCTCAGCCTCTGCCCAGAAGACAAGGGGGTGGAGACTGAGTGCTCATAGATAAGAATCCGTGATGATGAGGTGAGAAGGCCCCGGGTTACTTCTGACACTGCCCTGGCACACTCTGAGGTTGGGCAGGGGGTGGAGACTGAGTGCTCATAGATAAGAATCCGTGATGATGAGGTGAGAAGGCCCCGGTTTACTTCTGACACTGCCCTGGCACACTCTGAGGTTGGGCTTCCTGACGTTGTCTCCTATCCAGAGCTTTCCCAAGCCCTTGCCTGCCTGAGCAGCACCCTCCCCATCCTAGGACCTGCGGGTGGATGCGAAGAGGAAGCTGGGGTGGACGTCTTTAACTCACTGTGGCAGCATTGCAGCCACGGGGACAGAGAGTGTGTGTCCTGCTTAACCTAGCTAGGGCCAGTCTTCTCCGAGTTCAGTCTCATTTCCTTGGGCCTGTGGGAGGAAGGAACATGGCACGTGGCTGCAAAAAGAGGAGCGAGCGGAGGCCACTGCTGCCTGTGGCAACGCTGTCTGAATGCTGCAACAGCACGGGGGTTTTCTGGCCAGCTTTGTGCGGAATTTCTACAGATATAAGCTCAGCCTCATCACTGTGGTCATAAACTCAAGGGCAGGGACTCTGAGTTCTATTTGCTTAACTCACAGCCTGGCAAAGAGTAAACACTGGTTAAAGGCCAGCTGCTGGTAACGTGTGGATTTACTCCGCCTGGTGCCTGTCCCAGGGCTGGACGCACAGCGCTCAGGCCTTGAGCTCTTGTCTCCATCTTCTGGGACAGGAGCTTATTTTCCAGACACTACACTGAATGTCATACCCTATACTGAAAAAGCGAGCTGGTGGAGGAGCCTGGGAGATACTCTGACAGCTCACCACTGCTCGCTCTTCCTGGGATTCTTCCAGATGCCATCCTGAACCAGGCCATTCCCAAGAACTTCCTCCCACACCCCTCTCTGAAACTGGATATGGCCCTGCCACGAACAGGCTCAAGCCTCCAAACTCACTTTCTGGAAGATGTCTCAGAATCACTTAACCTCACCCTAAGTCATTTGCAAAGAATCCCATTGAAACATTATTTTATACTCTACTGGGATATCCAGTTTCTTGTTTGACTTCTGAACTACAAGTGCCCTTATAGACCATCTGGCCCACCAGCAATGTGTGACCAACCTTTTTTTTTAGTAGAAGAGAATAAAAGAAACATTAATGGAAAACACCAGTGAATATCACATGTAGTAAGGGTGAGTACCATTTCACAAAACTTTTAAGTCGTACATACGTGTAAATGCATGGGAGTCACAAAGTAAAATGCATTTTCTCTGGTGGTCACAGTCACGGTTGAAAAACACCATCCCGTTCTCTCATGTTGCCAATAAAGAAACCGGTGCCCAGAGAGGTAAAGCAAGCTGCCCGAGGCCACACAGTTGGTAGGTGTCAGTGCCTGGGAAAAGCTCCTGTTCTTTCTGCCTCCTATTTCAGTGTTCTGCTCACTACAGCCTGCACTTCTCTGGTTCTGCACCCTCACCTGAAATGGGAGTGGCCAGAGAGCTCTGAGTCCCCAATCCTGTCTGAGCCCCCAAGCCAGGAGTGGGGCCTTGATCTGCTGACCCAAGGGCAGGTGTAGCTGAAGGGACATCAACTAAGGATGGCCATAAAGGGGCTGGAATCTTTGGCACAGGCAGCCAAGAGTGGTCTTGACTTTCATCTCAACAACTTTTAAAGCAATCATTAAATTAGAGGCTTAAGGACTAAAAGAGGCCACTTCAAGATGAATGCCAGGGCTAAGAGACTCTCCAGCAAGTCAGGGGCATTTGTCTCTCCCTGCAGGAGTGTAGGCCAGCAGAGGAGGTCCTGCAGATGAGATCCAGGCCATGGGCTGGGTAATTGCCCACCCATTCAGGCTGCAATTACCCTCCATAGAGAACAAAAAGAGTAACCTCCTCTCTGGAAGAGGCTTCCTGACTTTTGCTGTGGCTCCTCCAGGTGATCAATGCTGGGTCAGAGGAGAGTGAGGGTGAGGTAGCATCAGAAACTATTCCAGCTCCCTCGTTTTACAGATGGGAAAACTGAGTCTCAGAGAAGCCAAGAGACTTGAGCAAGGTCACGGAGCTAGCTGGTTGCAAAGCTACACGTGACTCAAACCCTACCCGATTCCCAGCCCCCACTTCTCAAATCTACACACAAAGCACCTGCACATCTTTTAAAATGCAGATTCAGTAGGGCTGAGGAGAGGCTTGAGATTCTGCATTCCTAGGATGTCTCCAGGTGATGCCGGGGCTCCCGGCCCATCGACTACACTTCGAGGAGCAAACCTCTACACCATGTGGTCCAGAAGAATAAAGCGATCGTTAAACGTCCCTGTGATTACAACAAGGCTCAAACTCTACACTTCAGCCAGACAGATCATCTAATACTGACAAAGATACTTATTTAAAAAAATAATTGTTAGGGCCGGCCCGTGGCTCACTCGGGAGAGTGCGGTGCTGATAACACCAAGGCCCCGGGTTCAGATCCCATATAGGGATGGCCGGTTCGCTCACTGGCTGAGCGTGGTGCTGACAACACCAAGCCAAGGGTTGAGATCCCCTTACCGGTCATCTTTTAAAATAATAATAATAATAATAATAATTGTTATTATTTTGGCACTCATTAAATACTTAGGTACTAACACTGTTCCTGATATTTACATGCATTATCACATTTAATCCTTGCAGCTCTTTGAGATGGATGGTATTATCATCTCTATCTTACAGATAAGTAAGTTGAGACTCAGAGAAGTTAAGTAACTGGGCCTAAGTTGCACAGCTAGTAAGTGGCAGAGCCACTTACGTTCAAACTCAGTTCTCTCCGATTCCATGACTTAATCAGCTAAAGGCTACATAAAAGTATATCCCTCAACCCTTCCCTTCTCTGAGCCTTGGAAGCCTCTCCCCAGAAGCCTTTTAACAGTCCTCTAGACAAACCATGTCTCTTGCAGCACTACTTGGCCTCAACTTCCTCACAATGCAGAGTCCTAAACGTCTTTTTTCTCCAGACCTATATACATATACCCAGTGGACTTCAACAAGCGATTTTTAGAGTTGATGTGGGAGAGGCACAAGATGAAAAGGAGCTGGGCTCAGGGTAACATGTAGACAGATGATCTACACAGCAGGACCCATGGTGACCTCTTCTCTTTCAGTTAGGGGCTGGTGTGCTTTCTCTAAGGCCACTTCAGCGTAGACTCTGAAGCACTGCCACATAGGAGGTGGCACTGGGCACCACCAAGCTTTGCTGAGAACCATCTGAACGGAGGGGCAAGTGGTCTGTGGAATCACGTAGCCATGGAACTGTTGAAGATGCCTACAGCTTATGAACAGATCTCCGGGCATGAACAAGAGTGCATGGCAGAGGCACGGGGATGGGGGGTAAGGGGGTTCCCTTTCCACGTGCTTCCAAGCTCCATCCAAACCCAGCCCTGTGTTTTGGCTTCACCTTCAAAGTTATGAACCATCCTTAGTGACACCACATCTAATTCTGTTTTTCACAAAATGAGAGCTCATTGCTATCAATGTATGTTGAATGACTGTATGTTAAATGACTGTATATAAATGTATGTTGAATGGCTGTGAAAAGCACATTGCCCATAGTCACACACTAATTCCCATGAGGGGATCAGTGTCTATCTGGTTTGCCCCCAATTCTGTGATGCCCTTGCCTGTGCTGACTCTAGTTCCCTTCTTCAGCAGTTCCTTCAGGGTGACTAGGAGGGGAATGCAGCAGGACGATGGACACCTTACAAAACGCCACCTCTGCAAAGTGGGCTCATTGGAGCTGGGGGAGCACCAGTGTGCTGGGGCCGTCCTGCCCAGGGGCAGGCTGAGAGGTTTCTTCTGGCCTCGGGCCCCAGGCTCTCTCTCTGAATCCTGGGTCTGCCACGTACAAGCTGTGCATTCTGGGGCATGCTACTTAATATTGCACTGTCTCATGCAATGTCCTCATCTGTAAAATGTGCATAATTATAAATAGTCCCTATCTCAAAGGGTTGTTGTGAGAATTAAATGAGCTAGTGTATGTAAAGCATTTAGAACAGCGCCTAGTGTATGGTGAGCGCTTAATAAGTGTGAGCGAGGAATTAAAATAGATACGTCGTGACAGCCAAGGCCTGGCTGCACTCCGGTGCACAATGACAGCGTGTTCCCACGGCAGACCTAAGAGCCAGTGCACTTTGTGACTCCGCTTTTCACACACAGGTGTGGGGAGTGGCTGGGACAGGGCACCCACTTTTTTAGGGCACACTCCAGTTCGTTCTTCTCCTCGTGGGCTTCTTGGAGCTGGGAGAAGATTCTGGTCAGGAAATCCTCGAAGTTGGACAGTAAGTGAGGTTCGTCCTTCTTCAGCTGCAGCCAGAGTTGCCTGACGTCGCTTTCACTGCAACAGAAGGAGGGATGTTAATGTGGGGCTCCTCGAAGTTGGACAGTAAGTGAGGTTCGTCCTTCTTCAGCTGCAGCCAGAGTTGCCTGACATCGCTTTCACTGCAACAGAAGGAGGGATGTTAATGTGGGGTGTGGAAATGAGGCTTTTTGGGAAATGCAGAGGTTCGCAGGTATGAAACGGACCACCAGAAGCATCACCGTGATCACGACAGAGAGGACAGTAGCTAGCATTTATGGAGTGCTTGCTGGATGCTAGGTGCTTCACGAATCAGCTCACTTTGTGCCCACAGTCACCCTGTGTGGCAGGTGCCGCTGCACCCCATTTACAGGAAAGGAGCGTGAAGGGAGGTGTGCTGTGCCACAGTCACTCGGCGCTGACTGATGGTGTTGGGTCAGGCCAGGGCTATCTGGCTTGTGCTGGCCGCCTCAGCCACCTGGCCTGCTGCTTCTGGTCCCCCGTGTCTTTCATGATGGGCAAGTGGAGCTGAGCACACACAGCAGCGTGCTCAGGAGCATCTCAAAATGCCAGGAAGCAGAGAGGAGGACGGGAGCCCGGTGCACCGGAGGGCAAGTGCCGTGGAGCTGAAGGAGAGAGCATGTCACCCCCAGGAAGGAGGGTCCACACTGCTGAGAGGTACAGACATGCCATCTGATGGATGGCAGAAAGCAATTGTCACTGCAGCGTGCTCAGGAGCATCTCAAAATGCCAGGAAGCAGAGAGGAGGACGGGAGCCCGGTGCACGGGAGGGCAAGTGCCGTGGAGCTGAAGGAGAGAGCATGTCACCCCCAGGAAGGAGGGTCCGCACTGCTGAGAGGTACAGACATGCCATCTGATGGATGGCAGAAAGCAATTGTCACTGAGGGGGAAATGGAGGAGAAGCGGCAACAACCCACTGAACCTGGTGGCACCAGGGATGACTGGCAGGCAAAAGGAAAGGAAGGGGCAAGTCTGAAAGATGTGAGCAACGTGGAAAGACAAGTAGAGTCGGGAGGCTCGGAGCAGGCAGAGAGACAAAGACACGGAGTGACATGCCCAGAAACAGGCACACAGCACACAGCAGAGACACATGGGTCACCCCGACCACTCAGAGAGAGGACCAGGAGGAGCCATACACCATCCTTCCTTTCTGGAGAAACTCAAAATCTACAGCCAATGATCAAACTTAGTCACAGATAAATCTGATTCGTACCCCCATTAATTCTAACACCAGTATGATCTGAGGGCAGCTAAGACTGGGATTCCTCAGGATAAAGAAAGAAATCCTTTGTGTGTAAGTAACAAGCACTGTATTTGAGAAGCTTTCCTGAAAAGTGATGTTCAATGGCGCCATGGCAGCAATGTTCTTGGGGTACGTTCACCAGTCTCTGCATCCAGCAGAGCAGAGGCCCCTGAGGAATGAGCCTCCCTCTGGCTAGTTGCCTGACCACCGTCTAGTCCTACCTCCCACCCCCTTCCCTTGCTCACCTCTCCCACCCTTTCCTCCTTCCATCTCATCCAAACATCTACCTACTCATTCAGACCACCCATACATCCTTCTGTCTGTCCATCCGTCCATCCGTCCACCCCTTCCCCCACCCACCCAACAAGCATTCATCATTATCTGTTATAAACTGAGCACTGTACTGAAAGAATATGGGAAACAAAGGAAGGGAGATAAGGAGAGTCTCTGTTTCCCAGAACGAGTTCCATCTTCCCCACACGGGGCATGTCGTGGGCGTCCGCTTCAGCGTTGGTAAAATGTGGACGGCGCTCAGGGCTCACAGATGAGAAGGTCTCAGGGAGACAGCACGGTGACCTCCCATTTCTGTGGCTGGCTGCTCCTTGCTGTAGTCTAAATGTTGTGTCCCCCTCTCATTCACATGTTAAAATCCCAACTCCCAAAGGGGATGGTATTAGGAGGTGAGGCTTTTGGGAAGTGATTAGCTCATGAAGGCTGAGCCCTCGTGAACGGGGTTAGCGCCCTTATAAAGAGGCCAGAGGGAGCTCATTTGCTCTTTCCTCCATGGAAGGACGCACATAGCGAGGAGACTTCCTATGAACCAGGAAAACTGACCTCGCCAGACACCAAATCTGCCAGCGCCTTGATCCTGGACTGCCAGAACTGTGAGAAAAAAATTTCTGTTATTTATAAGGCATCCATGATTGTTTGTTACAGCAGCTCAAATGGACTAAGACACTTCCTCATGAATTAAATACATTATAAAACCAAGGTATGTCCTGCCCATGCTTTGGGTTTTCTTTTTCTTTTTTTTTTTTTCATCATCTTTTTTATTTAATGGTGGCTGGCCAGTCCAGGGATTTGAACCCATGACCTTGGGGATTATCAGACTGTGCTGTAACCAACTGAGCTAACTGGCCACCCAGGTTTTAAAATATAAAAAGTAATAAAAAAAAAAAATCCAGGTCCACCTTGCTAGGTCTGTCTGTCCCTATCTGCCTGCATCCTATTTGGAGCCTGGCCGAGTAGCCAGTTGGGCTAACGCCTCCAGAGAGATGTGCAGACCCACCCGACCCTCTCCCAGGGCTCTTTGAACCACTTGGCCATGGCCACGTCACCCACCCCAGATTGCTGGAGAAAGGAACAAGTCTTTTAACTTCTGATGAAAAATAAGCCAAGGTCCACCAAGCTGCCAAGTTACTCAGCCAATCAGACCACCCAGAAATGTCGGGAGTCCAGAGGTACAGTCTACCACAGCTGGACCACACGGAGGCTGCCCGTCACGGGACAGGCTAGAAGGGTTCTGGGAAGTCAGCCCATCCATCTCTCTGCTTCCAGAACACGCAAGCCGTTTTGGTGAGCAAAAGCTTTAATGACCTCTAACGTCTTCGCAGCCTCCTCTGTTTCCTTGTCGGGGGTGCCGTGGTCATGACATTTCCCTCATGCTGCAACTGAAGCCCACTTCAGTGAGGATGGAAATCGCTGGTCTCCATCTTCTGTGTATCAGTTTTGACAGACCATGCTTGAAACCTCCCCAAAGCCTTCTCGTCTGCAGGATATCCCATTTCGGCTCAGTTCTGCACAGGCCTTTGACACAGGTCCTCAGAGTAGCATCTGGTGAACTCTGATGTGAGAGCCCTGCCAGGAAGGAGGCCGCCCCGAAGTGGGGCGGGCAGAGGGGCCCCTTTCTTTCACTGCAGTGCCTTGGCTCACCGCACTGCCCTCTCTTCCTTCCCCTCCTCAAGGAGGAGGCTTCACAGGGCCACTGGCAGCTGTCACTGTGCCCTGGCCTCCCGTCCTTGGTGAAGCTGAGTCGGGTGTCTGACTAACGAGCTTCCCACCTGCCCACCTCCACCCTCTGCTCACCCACGCCTGCGCTGGCCCCTTCTAAACCTGCAGCAGAGCCACTGCTACTGCCACCGCTGCAGCTGGTGTCAAATGTCACTTCCTGTCCAAGGCCTCACGCCAGGCTGTCTGCTAGACTTTGCCTGTCCCCTCTTGCCCAGCACACACTTTTGCCAGCCCTTCTCAACTCTGACACAGTCTACCAAATGTTTGCTCAAACACACACAGAGTTTTGGCCTGCACGTAGTGTGCGGGCCCCTTCTCGCTTGCTTCCTCTTTCTCGTTCTCCACCATAGTCCCTTTTCTTCCCAAGCTCAGGAGACAGCAGCTCCAATCATTAGGCTACACCCACCTTCCATGAAACACACACCCAGCCGAAGGCCTAGAGACCTCAAAATGAAAAGGCAAAGACTTTTGGGGCCCACTGTTTTGTTTCTACTAACTACAACATTATTTTTTATTATTTTAATTATTTTATTTTATTTTATTTAAATGCCAGGGCTCAGATCCATGTGTCTCTTTATTCCAAAGCACTTTTTTGGGAAAAATAAAAATTAGGGTATTATGTTTTGTTTGAAATTCTAGTCATCTAAAATTTTTAGCTGAGCCACCAATTATCCAAGTGGTGGTCTGGTAAAAACTGGTTAATCTCCTGCCTCAGCTTCCTAGATGGCTTTGCTGTTTGGTTTGCTCAGGGACATAAGGTGCAGCAAACGCTTCCACATGGGTGGCCTTTGCCAGGAACGCACCCAGGATGCGGGCAGCCGGGATGCACTGTCGCCCCAGAGACCCAGGTAGAAATGCTGGTGCGCTGACATGATAGGAAGCTATAGCGAGAACTCACTGGAAACCCCAAGGGCGTGGTACAGACCTCTGATGTGTGCACACCCCTCGGGAAGCCAGGCTGAGCCAAGGACTGTGATGACAACGACAGCAGGAAGTGAGCAGAGCAGAGAGAGTGGGAGAGAAGACTAGGAATGTCTCCCAAAGAAAAGAATGTAAAAAGCAGGGACTGGTCATTGCAGAGGGCAGTTTGCATGAAGCAGAGTCCTAGCTGGCAGCACCAAAGTGGGGACTGGCCCTGAGTGTTGACAACCATGAACTACTGGACAGGGCCGATGAAGAGGCTCCTCCTAGACTGGGCTCCATCCCCCAAGTCACCATCACCACTTACTCTTCTAAAACCTTTTGGGCTCCAAGGTTGTCCATCAGCATCTGGAACTGGGCTTCCTCATCTTCGTCCATGTCTCCCAGATACTCCTCCCCTCTGGACTGATACACGTTCTCTCCTTGCAGCTGGGCTGCTGGTTCGCCTGCGTCTTCCTGACATGGGTTATTCTGGCTGTAGAAGAAGTGACCTGGGGGGTGCACGGCACAAGGACCTGAACGAGACAGTACTCACCCTGGAAGTGCTTAGCTTTCTCAGTTGTCAGGGATCATCTGAAGTCCACATGAGAGAATAAACAGGGAAACCCCCTATCACAATGATCCATGGCCGCTCGGTCCTGGATTTTGTCTTTTCCACCTCCATAGCATTCTGGCAGAGATGCTAGAACCTGGGAGAGGCAGACTGCATGGCAGGTACTATGGCTCCTTTCTCGTTCTCAATCCTCTAAAATCTGGCTTGGGACACATCTCTGTGTTGGTTTCTTCTTTCCCTGACGAGACCTCTCCCTGCATTGTCCTCCAGCAGCCTGACTGTACTCCATGTCATCATCCCGGTTGTCCCCACCCCTAGCCTCACTGCACTTCACAGTAACAAGTCACTCAGCGGTTCTGAGCGCACTTTCTCCAAATGCACGCTGCCTACTCTTATAGCAACCCATCCTATCCTCCCAAGTCAGTTGTGAGCTCCTGGAGGTCAGAACAGGCACCAGATACTTCTAAGAAAATTATATGGCCTCTTGCATGAGGCAGACATATGGTAAAATTTGTCTCTTGGTTTATCTGGTCTGATAGTGTACCTGGTGTTCATGGATCTCAGTTCTCCTGGAGAATGACTGGTCTATTCAAGCCCTCTAGAAATCCCTCTGAGAGCTGGTATCTCTTACCCTGGACTACTCAGCCAGCCTCAGGTTGGAAAGAGCCATCCAGTCATTCCACATTTTTGTCTATCAAGGCAGAAAGGAGGGACTGTAAATCTCATCACAGCTCCCCCTTTCATGCCAAGCCTTTTGCCAGAGCTTCTCTCATTCCCCTTGCCATTCTCAGACAGGAGGGGACTTGGCAGTTACCGTGCCGTAGGCACTGATAGAGCAGTGCTAGAGGCGGTCGAGGTGGACGTGTGAAAAGAGGCCCAAATAACCCAGAGCCTGGAAACCTCAGCTCTGGATCCCTGAAAGGATCCCTGAAAGGAGGGCAGGAAAGCTTGCACTACATGGTCCCCAGAACTGGAGGGGACACGAATGCACCTTATACAGCTTTAGGTGGACCCATAACCCTGGGGTCCCCAGCATCCCTCAGAACTTACTAAATCCAGAAGTGAACTCCTCTGGGGTCAGAAAGCCATTGCCATCAGTATCCAGGGCATCAAACACATCCTCCAGTTCCTCCAGGCTGAGGGGCAACTCCTTATGGAGCCTCTGAAAACAATCCAGACTGCACTGGTTAACACCGATGGTCACAGTGGCTGGCCTGGGACTGCAGAGCCTTCTGCCAAAAAATGTCTAGAGTTTGGCCCAGCCCTACAAAAGCCGGGAGCTAGCTTCTGTGTCTAGACCGCTTCACCATCCTCCTCCTTTCCAGATTAGAACAGCTACCCCTGACTGGGTACCTACTGATGTACTAGGCACTTCGCTGGGTGATTTAGAAATAAATTCATATCTATCTACTTATCTATCTACATGTAATTCTCATGACAACCCCGTGAGGCAGGCATTATTATCCCCATCCTACAGGGGAAGTATGAGGTTAAATTACCTGCCCCAAAGTCACATGGCTAGTAATGACATAGCCAGGAGTCAAATCTAGGTCTGACTCCAGAGCTGGCACCCAGCCTCTGTAAAGGACTAAAGCTGTACAGGACTGAATACCTCTGTAGGATAATACCCACACATTGTGCTGTGATCAAGTTAAATAAGGTAAGAAATGTAAAGCAAGTGGCATAGGCCTGGCACAGAGGAAGCATTCAGTAAAAAGTGGTAGGGAGGCAGAGAGAGAGAAAGAGGGATGCAGAGCCCCCGAGACCACTCAACGAGTGACCGGCAGAGCCAGGCATCGTACCCAGTCTCTCCTGCCCTGCCTGAGCCTGCTCCCCTCTGCCACGCCGCCTCCCCTATGGAGATGCAGGTGTGGGCCACTCAATGTCAGGGCCCTTCCCTGAGGGAAGAGCCTTGTGTTGCAGGGCCCCAACACTGCATTTGTAAGTTCCTACGGGCGGGTATTTTGGTCCTTTTTCCCTGAGCGTTGCTAGATAAATCCCCTTACTCTCTCTCTCAGTGGCCTACGCCTGTCTGTGGTGTCCCACTCCTGCTCCCTGCTGGCTGACAACTGATTCCAGATAAGGTGTTAACTGCTACTGGCTTATGGGATCAAGCCCCCAAGAATATTTGTGTTTTAAAGGGGGACTGTACGAGACGGTGTGAGGAGGTCATAAATAAATGCTGGACATGAGTCCTGGGCTGACTAGGACCTCACAAGGAGGGAAGGGCAGGGACCGGCTGATGGGGTAAGGGACACGGTGGCTGAGCTGTTGATGCTCCCCCCCCCCCCCGCCTTCCTGTCTGAGTGCAACGGTCCCACGACAAGGTTAGTTTGCACAGCTGAAGCAAGTGTCCTCTTATCCCCTAATAATCTGCCTCCCAAATGAGGACTCATTATCTCAGTCAACCATCCCCTTCCTCCCAGTTATGCAAGAAGCAACTGCACAAAATTGCCCATGTGGAAGTGACTGACAGCTCTGTGCAAAGGAATACACCCCTCTGAACAATAAAAAAGAGCTGGTAGGTGTGAACGCTCATGACGGAACTGCAAGAACACTGGCTTGATCCTATGGCAATCTTCTAGCTGATAAGCCATAAAGTTCAATTTGGCAGGTATGGGCATTAAGGGAGACCATGACGCACTGCAAAGTGGGAAGACTGGTGACGTGGAAGCCATTTGGAAGAACTGAATTAAATATGAATGGGTGTTTCAAAAAAGGAAGGGGAGTGAGAGAGTGTGCAATGATTCTAGAAGTGCATCTGTTTAGCACACGTGGCATCTCTGGCTCACCAGCAATCCCTCAACCAGCCATCTCAGAAGCCACGGTTGGAGGACGGGGTGAGAGGGAGGCGACTCTGCAAACAGGAAGTTTGTTAGCTCCATTTGAAACAAAAGGACTCACACTAAGCTAGGGTGAGATCCTGAGCTCCCGTCACACCCAGATTCCGGTCCTTTGCTTCAGGTAATCATTCCTCCACCCGCCCTCAGCTCAGGATTGCTGCATATGATCTAAAATCTTGCACTGTGCTGGAGCTAGAAATGAGCTGGAAGAAAATTCCAGATGTCAGTGAGACCCTCAAGTGCCTTTCATCCAATCTCCCCCCCAACACACACACACACACACACACACACACACACACACACACACACACGTATCTTTCCTCTTGTGAGTGTGAGCTGGGAAAGGCCATTCATACCTCTCCGTGGCTCACTCCTGACCAACAACACTGCTGACCACAAATCTCTCCTGTTATTAACCCAATCCTTCTTGTCTGCATCTCAAGTCAGTTTCCTCTTTCTGTTGTCAGCAAAGATGAGGAGGCAATATTCTGTCTTCCAAGTAATTCCCATTCCTCACATCCCGGCAAATTAGTGCTTCAGCCTTCTCTGCAAGCTCAAGTCAGTTTCCTCTTTCTGTTGTCAGCAAAGATGAGGAGGCAATATTCTGTCTTCCAAGTCATTCCCATTCCTCACATCCCGGCAAATTAGTGCTTCAGCCTTCTCTGCAAGCTGCACGACTCCGGCTTCCTCACCCTTTCTTTACTGTCCCTACTTGAGAAGTCTTTTACTCTTAATACCATAGTTATCTCTATTTATCCTTCTTTTCCGGGTCTGCCGAGCCATGTAAAACCAACTTATTCCCTGTGGTCCCCTGGGCACCAGGTGCCGTCTACGTTTTTAACTAAGTGAGATAAACAGGGTGGAGGGAAACAAGATTGTTTATTCCACTGTGCAGTAGGCCCCTGAGGCTGAGATCTGCCTACAGTCACAGTAGAGACCAGAGCTGGGATCAAGAGCCCACTGCCCACCGAGGCCTGAGCAGCCGTCTGCCGCCTCCCAGGCGTGCTCACTCTAGACTCCCCTGGCCATCGTCACCTCTCCACACCAGCCACCTGCACTGCCACCATCAGAACCAACTTCAGAGACTCTCTTGCCAGCACCACCGAGAAGCGGCCTGCGGAGGCCCCGCTTCACTCCCCGCATCTGCACACAGCTGGAAGGGCAGACAGGGCGGAGGAGAAATGGGGGAAGGCAGCTGGCCCTGCTCGCCGTCCTGCCGTGGCCCAGGGCTCTTAGAACTCCATGGCTCCTTAACGCAGCCACCTTCCCTCTTAATTCCTGCATCACTTCCTCAGGAAGGCCTTTGTGGCGCTGCAGGTTAGGTCAGGTTGTACAGGCTCCCAAACCACATTTCTCTCACTCGTAGTCTTATCTCCATTCACATTTCATAAACAGACAGATGGTGCTTGATGAATGTCTGCTCCCTCAGCGCGCTGAGACCGGGACCTCATTTGATTTTCCTCACTACTGTGTCCCCAGCTCCAGTGCAGTGCAGACAAACAGCGAGTATTTAGATATTTGTTGCATGAACGAATAAATAAGTGTGTGACTAGAAGCGATGGCAGGAGGTCCTCAGCTCCTGTCTACAGAGCGCTGGTCTACACCCCACACCATATGACCAGCCCAACCGCTGAGCCCAGGCAGGGTCTTATAAACTAGCCTTTCCGGGATCTGCAACTGGAAGCAATCCTGCAGCAGCAGCACTGAGGGCTCAGGCTCCCAGAGCCCTGGGAACATGACATCTTCTGCTTCACTACAGCCAGACTCCCTCACCTTCCTGGTCACCAGCCCAGCGACATGCCTATGTTATGCCTATGAGTGTAAAGCTCATGATTGCACAGTTTCAAACAGCTTTTCAGTGAAACTTAACCAGAGGAGATCCATCTTTATGGCCAGAATTCAACTTTCCCTTCTTCTGGGGCATTCACAGCATTCTGTTCAGACCTCAATGCCAGCACTAACTGCTTTCTTCCCTGTGGCAGAGCTCAGCTACACCAAATATCTTCAGCATTAGAGTGTGAGGTCTGGGAGGGCAGGATCTACCTTTATCTTGCTTTGTGCCTTGAGGTGCTTGGCTCAGGCTGATTGCTTGGTGTAGACCAGGGTTTCTCAACCTCTGCACTGCTGACATCTTGGAATGGCTAATTCTTTGCTGGGGGTGGGAGGTGGGGACAGTGGAGAAGAAGGAAGTAGAGGGGCTGTCCTGTGCATTACAGGATATTTAGCAGCATTCCCGGCCTTCACCTACCAGATGCCAGTAGCACCTCCCTCTCCAGTCATTTAACTAAAAAATGTCTCCAGACATTGCCAAATGTCCTCTAGGAGACAAAATTGCCACCGCTCATGTAGACTGGACTCAAACAAGAATAGCACAGCTGGGTATGAGTGGAAGGTGTCCTCTTCAGCAGAAATGCCCTTTCTTTATCTCTGAGTCAGGACATAAGATTCACACTTGAAATCACAGCGTGATGGTGCAGACACTGTGGATACTGATATGGTGTCTCCTCAAAAAATTAAAAATAGAATTACCATATGATTCAGCAATTTCACTTCTGGGTACATACCCAAAAGAACTGAAAGCAGGAACTGGAGCAGATATTCACACACCCATGTTCATAACAGCATTATTCACAAATAGCCAAGGTGTTGAAGCAACCCAAGTGTCTATTGACAGATGAATGGTTTAACAAACTGTGGCACATCCATGCAATGGAGTATTGTTCAGCCTTCAAAAGGAAGGAAGTTCTGACACATGCTACAACATGGATGAATTTTGAAGACATTATGCTAAGTGAAATAAGCCAGTCATGAAAGAACAAATATTGTAAGAATCCACTTATATCAGGTCCCTAGAATAGTCAAATTCATAGAGACTGAAAGTCGAATTGTGGCTGTCTGGGCTGGAGAAAGGATGAATGAAGACTTACTGTTTAATGGGTACAGAATTTCTGTTTTGTGGGATGAAGAGAGTTTGGGAGATGGTTGGTGATGTTTGCACAACAACGTGAATGTACACAATGCCACTGAACTGTGCACTTAAACGTGGTTGTGATAGTAAATTTTATATTATGTGTATTTTACCACAATTAAAAAATATATCGGAGTGTGGAGGACACCAGGGACCAGGCTAAGACAGAGTACACACACAGTGCATTTACAGAGGGATTCCCAGGTCCCAGTTTTAGGGCTGAGTGCTCTGCATGCACAAGCTCATTTAATTCTCTTCTAATGCTGGAAGGTAGCTATTAATAATTCATGGCCGAGGAACTATGGCCTAGACGGGTTAAGAGACTTGCACAAATTCACATTACCAGTAAGTTGCAGATTCAGGACTAAAACCTAAGTCAGTTGATTTACTATAAAAATCTTTAAAAGTTTTCTTGTTAACCTAAATCAGGGGTTGGCTAGCATTTTCTGTAAAGGGCTAGGGAGTTCATATTTTAGGCTTGCGGACCCTTCAGTCTTTGTCATAACGACTCAGCTCTGCACTGCAGTGTGAGGGCAGCCACGGACAATACATAAGTGAATAAGCACGACCGTGTTCCAGTGATACTTTACTGTCAAAACAGGTAGCAGGCCAGATCTGGTTAGTTTGCCAGTCCCTAAATGATTCTTAAGAGTTTGGCTAAGCCAGGAGTTCTAGGCAGTGTTGGGGAGGAAGGTACCTGCCATTGGTAGATAATCATTTTACTCCTTAAAAAAATCCGGAGAGCCCCGACTGACAGCACCAGCATGCTGGACACCTTGCAACCAGCAGCACTTCCTGCTCCTGCTGCAGACACTGGTGCTGAGCAAGTGGTCAGTGACAGCCACCACCACCACAACTGCTGCTGCAAGGGTGGCTTTCTGCCATACCAACAGCCACCACTGCCTTATAGGTGGCCTGTTGACCACTCAGCAGCACAGACAGAAGGAGAGTCACCAGGGGAGCCCGGGGAAAGAGGTGAGTGAGTGCAGACCCATGACCCAGTGACCCACCCCACAGGGGGAATTACGCTGCCATATGCAATAGCACACCTGGGGTGGGAGGCATGTGTGCAGCCCCTGGGACTGCCTTCACATGGGGAGAGACACACGCAGAACCCACAAGAGTACAGAAACCAAGGATACCCAAATAGAGTAAAGAAGAAAATTTCCAATCATCACCAACCCATCTCTCAACTGGGGGAAGCAAGGTCCCAGGAAGAGCCTCTGCCTGTAGGAAAGAAGAGAAAACCTGCTCAGGGTCACCTATTCAAACCAAAGAGCATACCCTAGTGCACCAACCAGGGTCAGGAGACCTAGCTGGGGTGCCAACCAGCTCACCCAGGTCACCCACCACAGCCAAAGAGTGACAGGACACTGAGGCACTTCCCCAAGAACTCAAGAGCTTGCCTGCATCCTGTACAAACCAATGTAGTGTCACCAACCTCACAAGCAATCACTAAGTGCCCCAGAGACTATGCCATGGAGGCACCCACATGGATAACAGCCATCCTTATAATATGACCCTTTCTGTAACTAAGATCTTCTGTTAGGTCTTTGGATCATGTTTTGTTATTTTATCTCTATATTTTTCCTCTAACCCCATAGCTTTGTCTCCAATTTGGTGTTTTGTTTTGTTTTTTTAAATCTTTTCTTCTGATTATTTGTTGCTATGTATGGGTATGCAATTGATTTTGAATTTTAATCTTGTGTCCACCACCCTTACAAGCTCTCTTATTCAAATAATTTCTCTGTAAAATCTCTTAAATTTTATGTGCAAATATGTTTTCTGTGAGTGATGTTACTTTGAGTTATTCATGTTTAAATTTCATATTTTCATTATCTTTTTATGATTTTTGATCAAAAATAGTTAAATATTATCAATTTTATGTGGTTCAACCCACCATTAGTACACTGCCTCAAACTTCCAGTATAATACCAGATAGTAATAGAGGGTATTCTTGAAAAAAAAAAAAAAAGAAAAAGAACAACACTGAATTCACCTGAAATATCCACATGGAGACTAAAACACCATGTCTACCTGGAACCAGTACTAAAACAACCCACTCAATGGTCAGTATAAAACACAGCTGCAAGAGGAACTTCCTCTCCTCAAAGACCACTCCAGAGTACTAGAAAATGCAACTGCTCTACCAGACGACTAGAAACCAATGCAGAGATAGTAGAAATATGAAAAAAAGAAAAGAAAAGAAAATTAGGAAGTCCTTGACATGACTGAAAAGGAATTCTGAGAAACAACCTTAAGGAAATTCAATGAGATACAAGAAGACTCAGATGACACAACGAAGTGAGAAAAAATATACCAGATCTGAAGGAGGAAATGTACAGAGACTTATGCCTTGAAAAGGAATGTAGCAAAGCTCCTGGACATGAAGGAATCATTCAAAAAAAAAAAAAAAAAAAAAAACAGGGTTTAAACAACAGGCTAGAGCAAGCAGAAGAAAGAATTTTCTGACATTGAAGATGGTCTTTTTGAAGTAACCCGGGTATACATAAAAAAGAAAAAAGGATTTAAAAACATGAAGAAGATCTAAGAGAGCCAGCAGATGTTTTGAAGCTCAAAAACATCTGAATCATTGGTGATCCAGAAGGGGAGGAGAAAGGGAAAGGCACTGAAAACATATTCAGTTAAATAATAACAGAAAACCTACCAGGTATAGGGAGAGATATGGACCTTCAGATCCAGGAGGCTCAAAGATCTTCAAACAGATTCAATCCAAAAAGGACCTGTCTGAGACACATTATACTCAAATTGACAAGCTCAAAAACAAAGAGAGAAACTTAAAAACAGGAAGAGAAAAGCATCAAGTAGCCTATAAGGGAGCCCCCAGCAGACTAACAGCAGACTTCTCAACAGAAACTCTATAGGCCAGAAGAGAATGGGATGATGTACTCAAAATACTAAAAGAAAAAAAATTGCCAGCCAAGAATACTATACCCAGCAAGGCTATCCTTTAGAAATGAGGGAGAAATAGCATACTTCCCAGACAAACAAAAACTGCAAGAGTTCACCACCACATGACCAGCCCTACAAGAAATTCTCAAGGGAGTACTGCATGTGGAATCTGAAAAACAATAATCACTATCATGAATACACAAGAAAGAACAAAACCCACTAGTAGAACAAAAGTGCAAATGAGAAAGAGAAAGAAACTTTATCTAACCACCTCAAAAAACAAACAAACATAGAAGACAAACAATAAAAGGGGAAGAAAGAAACAAAAAATATTTAAAACATTCAAACAAAAGTCAATGAAATGCCAGCAGTAAGTCAATATCTTTCACAAATAACCCTAAATGTAAATGGATTAAATTCCCCACTCAAAAGACACAGACTATCTGATTGGATTAAAAGGCTAGACCCAACTATATGCTGTCTTTAAGAGACTCACCTCATCTGTAAAGACACACACAGACTAAGAGTAAAAGGAAAGAAAAAGATATACCATGCAAATAGAAACAAAAAATGAGTAGGAGTAGCTATTCTTATATTGGATAAACTAGCCTTTAAACCAAAAAAACCATAAAAGAGTCAAAGAAGGCCACTATATAATGACAAAGGGATCTATCCAGTAAGAAGACATAACAATCATAAATATATATGCACCCAACATTGGATCACCCAGCTATATAAGGCAAACATTATTAGACCTAAAGAAAGAGATACACCCAAATAAGATAATAGCAGGGGACATGAACACCCCTCTTTCAACATTGTTCAGATCATGTAGGCAATAAATCAGCAGAGAAACACAGGATCTAAAGCACACTTTACACCAACTGGACTTAGTAGATGTTTGCAGAACATTTCATCTAATTGTTCAGATCATGTAGGCAATAAATCAGCAGAGAAACACAGGATCTAAAGCACACTTTACAGCAACTGGACTTAGTAGATGTTTGCAGAACATTTCATCTAATGACCACAGATATTCTGAAGAAATATGCATTCTTCTCATCAGCACATGAAACATTCTACAGGGTAGACCACATGTTAGGTCACAAATCAAGTCTCAACATATTTTTAAAAACTGAAATCATTTCAAGCATTTTTTTCAGACCACGATGGATTAGAACTAGAAGTCAATAACAAGTGAAACTCTGGAAACTATGCAAATATATGAAAATTAAACAACATACTCCTGAATGACATATGGGTCCAAGAAGAAATTAAACAGGAAATCAAAAAAAATTTGAAACTGATGAAAATAAAGACACATCATACAAAAACCTGTGGGATACTGCAAAAGCAGTACTAAGAGGGAAGTTTACTGCAACAAACACTTACATCAAAAGAATAGAAAGATTTCAAATAAACAACCTAATGCTACACCTCAAAGAATTAGAAACACAAGAACCATCCAATCCCCAAATTAGTAGACAGAAAGAAATAATTAAGATTGGAGAACTAAATGAAATAGAAACCCCCAAAATGATACAAAAGTTAATGAAACGAAAAGCTGGTTTTTCAAGAAGGTAAACAAAATAGACAAACCATTAGCTAGGCCAACTGAAAAAAGAGGAAGACTCAAATAACAAAAATTAGAAATGAAAAAGGAGACATTACAACCAATGCCATATAAATACAAAGAATCATTAGAGATTATTATAAACAACTATATGTCAAAAAACTTGAAAACCCTGGAGGAAAAGGACAAATTTCTGTATACATACAAACTATCAAAACTGAACCCAGAAGACATAGAAAACTTGAACAGACCAATAACAAGCAACAAAATTGAAGCAGTAATCAGCAGTCCTCCAACAATGAAAAGCCGAGGACCACATGGCTTTACTGCTGAATTCTACCAAACCTTTAAAGAGAAATTAATACCAATTCTCTTTGAACTATTTCAAAAAATTGAAACAGAGGTCATTCTCCCAAACTCATTTTATGAGGCCTACATCATCCTGATACCAAAACCAGACAAAGATACAACAAAAAAAGAAAACTATAGCCCAATATCTTTGATGAATGTAGATGCAAAAGTCTTCAGTAAAATATTAGCAAATAGAATACCAGAATACATAAAAAATATACACCATGATCAAGCAGGATTCATCCCAAGAATACAAGGATGGTTCAACACATGCAAGTCAATAAATGTGATACACCACATCAACAAAATCAAAGCAAAAAACCATATGATTATATCAGCAGATGTAGAAAAAGCAGTTGACAAAATTCAACATCCTTACATGATAGAGACTCTCAGTAAATTAGGTGTAGAGGAAAGTACCTCAACACAATAAAAGCCAAATATGACAAACTCACTTCCAACATCATCCTGAATGAGAAGAAGCTGAAAGTCTTTCCCTTAAGAATGAGAACAAGACAAGGATGCCCACTTTTACTTCTGTTTAACATAGTATTGGAAATACTAGCCAGGCAGAGAAAGAAATACAGGGCATCCAGGCTGGAAAAGACAAAGTCAAATTGTCCCTGTTGGCAGACAACATGATCCTATATATAGAAAAACCTGAAGACTCTACAAAAAAACTCTTAGAGTTGATAAGCAATTTCAGTAAAGTCACAAGATACAAAATCAACATGCAAAAATCAGTAATGTTTTTATACTCCAACAACGGACTGGCAGAAAATGAAATCAAGAAAGCAAGCCCATTTACGATAGTCACCAAAAAAAAAAAGCAAAAACAAAAACATAAAAAAACCTAGGAAAAGAGTTAACCAAGGAGGTGAAAGATTTCTAGAATGAGAACTACAAATCACTGCTGAAAGAAACTAAGGAGGACATAAAAAGGTGGAAAGATACTACATGTTCTTAATTGGAAGAATTAACATTGTGAAAATGTCCTTATTACCCATATCAATCTACAGATTCAATGCAATCCCCATCAAAATACCAATGGCATTCTTCACAGAAATAGGAAAAACAATCCTAATGATCATATGGAACAACAGAAGACCCTGAATAGCCAAAGCAATCCCGAGCAAACAAAACAAAACAAAACCAGAGGCATAACACTACCTGATTTCAAATTGTACTACACAGCTATAGTAACCAAAACAGCATGGTGCTGGCATAAAAACACACACAGACCAATGGAACAGAACAGAGAACCCAGAAATCAACTCACATACTTACAGCCAGCTGATCTTTGACAAGGCACCAAGAACATATGCTGGGGAAAAGACTGCCTCTTCTATAAATGGTGCTGGGAAAACTGGACATCCATAGGTAGAACAATGAGATTAGATCTGTACCTCTCATCATATACTAAAATCAACTCAAAATGGATTAAAGACTTAAATGTACATCCTGAAACTATAAAACTCCTAAAAGAAAACATAGGGGAAACACTTCAGGAAGTATTACTGGGCAAAGACTTTATGGATATGACCTCAAAAGCACAGGCAACAAAAGAAAAAATAAACAAATGGGATTATATCAAACTATAAACCTTCTGTACAGCAAGAGAAACAATTAACAGAGCAAAAAGACAACCTACAGAGTGGGAGAAAATATTTGCAAACTATGCATCTGACAAAGGGTTAATATCCAGAATATACAAGGAACTCAAACAACTTAACAGTAAAAAAATACACATAACCCAATTAAAAAATGGGCAAAGGAGCTGAACAGGCATTTCTCAAAGGAAGATATACAAATGGCCAATAGACAAATGAAAAAATGCTCAACAGCACTCAGCATCAGGGAAATGCAAATCAAAACCACACTGAATTATCATCTCACTCCAGTTAAGAGTGGCTGTCATCAAAAAGACTGAGAATAACAAACGCTGGTGAGGATGCAGAGAAAGAGGAACCCTCCTACGCTGCTAGTGGGACTGTAAATTGGTGCAGCCACTACAGAAAGTGGTGTGGAGGTTCCTCAAACAACTACAGATAGCACTGCCATACGATCCAGCAATCCCACTGCTGGGTGTACACCCAAAGGAATGGAAACGATCATGTCGAAGGGACACCTGCACTCCCATGCTTATTGCAGCTCTATTTATAATAGCCAAGAGTTGGAATCAACCTAAATGTCCGTCAACAGACAACTGGGTAAGGAAATATGGTATATTTACACAATGGAATGCTACTCTGCCATAAAGAAGAATGAAATACTGCCATGCGCAGCAATATGGATGAACTTAGAGAAAATTATGTTAAGTGAAATAAGCCAGGCACAGAAAGAGAAATACCACATGTCCTCACTCATAAGTGGGAGCTAAAAATAAAAAATAAAAAAGAAAGATACAACAATCACAATAATATGTTGAACTTTCAAAAGAAGAGAACAGAACCAGAGGTAGTTGGGGGGGGGAAGGGAGCAACAGAGGAATGGGGTAAATGGCCACAAAAATTGATTACATTGTGCAATGTAGAATATACTAATTAATTATCCTGATTTGAACACCACATATTGCACAAAGGTATTGATATTCAATGCTGTACCCCACAAACATGTACAATCAACTCTGTTCCAATTTAAAAAAACCCAAAAACCCAGGGAAACAGGGATTTTGAGCCTCTCGGGTTTTTTCAGAGCCATCTCCTGCCGTCCTACCCTCATCTCCCTCTCTCATGCCCCCTCCTGCCTTCTTTCTGTCTGAGGCAAGGCTGACTTTCACTTGGGGCCCTTAGCCCATGACTCTGCCTCTCTAGGGTACTGCACCAGACCCAACCCTGCACAGCAACATCTACCCCAGCTCTGCCTGGAGTGGTCCCCTCGAAACCCAGAGAGGTGTTTTGTGGACAACAGTGTGGGATCTGAGGGGCCATTGGTGCAGCTGAGGACTCTAAACCACTGCCTAAACTCTGCGCACAGAGAGCACACCGTCCCTGCAGCAGAACATGTGCATGTGGAGCCCCGGGCAGATGGCAGCTTGAATTCTACACTCAGGGCAGCCCACCTCAGGCTCCTCCATGGTTTCTCCAGGGACCCCAGTTTTAAAAAGCACCAGGACTCTGCTCCTTTCTTTCTGTGGTCCCTGCTTGGGCTAGCTACTTACTGGTGGGCTCAGACCACCACGGCAGTCTCCACCACCTCTCAGATGATCGCACGGTCAATCTCAGTGTCTGCAAACAAACTATTTCTAATAGGGAGAAGAAGAGAAAGCACACGGGGAGAGGGGCTTCTCTCTCTCATTCTTCTTTGAAAACAACTGTGAGCTCCCTGGGACTTTCCTCCAGCTCTGCTTCTCCGCCCAGCTCCTCCGGCCCCTGGGTTTTCCCTCGCACTTGGCCCCACAGCCTGTCCTTCCTTGAGGACCATCCTCTGCTGTAATGGGCCTTTCCTGGTTGCTGAATGTGTGTGTACATGAAGAATGCAGGCTCTTCCCCTTCCAGTTCCCACGAGGCTGTGCTGGGAGCCGAAGGTGAAAAGGTGGCAGTGGCCTGGTCCAAGGAGCTGGACACCAGCCACAGAGGTGGCCATGCCCACAAGCAGCTACATGTGGGAGTGACAAGCCCATGAGCAGATGCCCGAGGGGTCTTCCCCGGGAGAACCCGGGCCCACGTGGGCTCCACAGAGAGCCGGGCTTGGCTGTGGCAGGGCTACTCTTCTGCACGCACCTCTTCCCAGCCTTCCTCCAGACCCACCAGCGATAGCAGCCACGGGGTGGCACTTAAATGACATGTTTTGTTCCCTCACTGGACAGCACCTTCCTAGCCCGAAGGACTAAAAATTTCAAATGCTTCATTTTCCACAGGTACAGAAAACCTTTGGAAAATGAAGTGGACAGTAGCAACCGATGCCACGATGCACATGTACCTGCTGGTGGCACGTTCACCCCCACTTCCCCTGCCTGGGTCAGGGTGAGGACTGAGCGGGAAGCCTGAGCAGGGCTGTAGCTGAGTCGTATCTCTGGGACTGGATGTTTCTGACTAACTTCCAAGTCAAATACAAATTAATCTCCAAAAACATACACATCACAGTTTAAACTCACCAGCCTCTTCCTCCCTTCATTAAAGAGTAGGGTTCAATGAGGGTTAATTGGGATATTTACAGTGAGGGTGCTGAGTCGCACAGTGCGTGTGGCCTGGAGCTGACTCTCAGAAAGTGTGAATTTCCTTTTCTTTCTTTCTAGAGGGGATAATCAAAAGTTAAGTGTCTATTAAAGCCACCATCAATAACCACCACTACCACACGCCCGTGAATGACTATGATGAAGTTCACAGACAGGGGTTTGTGAAGGTTTTCTCAAAATGTGCTAAATCTGGCCTTCCACATGGAGCAGGACTTTGGGATGAGTTTCAGTGACAGAAGATTTTTGGAAAGCCAATTACTGAAAGCAAGGGTGGGCTGAGCTGGTGCTGTCCCCTAGGTTGTTTTACTCAATGCAAGCAAAGACTGGATGATGGAATGTTCTAGAAGCCTAAAAACACCATCCTGTGGGGTCAGGGAGAGAAAGAACTGCCGTGTTTCATCCAGGCCACAGGCCCGTTTCTCAGCCCGCACGCCTCGCAGCTGACATGTACAGCAGAGGTGGAACCGGTACCAGTGAGGGTCTACATTTCATCACCCCACTTGTGTGTATTCTGAAAAATGAGACTTAAAGAAAGAAAATAACTGCCGTGTTTCATCCAGGCCACAGGCCCGTTTCTCAGCCCGCACGCCTCGCAGCTGACACGTACAGCAGAGGTGGAACCGGTACCAGTGAGGGTCTACATTTCATCGCCCCACTTGTGTGTATTCTGAAAAATGAGACTTAAAGAAAGAAAATCTGACCATCGTGGGTCTTCCTTCTAATGGCACGGGTACACGTCCCTCCAAAAAATGCTCTAGACAGAGTGGGCAACAGAAGAGTGGGGGGAAAAGAGCTGCTTTCATACGCTCTATGGGAGCCTGAGTTTGGTCTGCTCACATTTGGGAGAAATCATGACTGCAGCATGAGAGACCTCAGTAAGACCCTAAGAAGAAGGTTTTGACACTGAAGGTGAAAAGGCACTGGAGCAGAGGAGGGCAAACTATGTCTCTGGGCTAAACCCCACCATCACCTATTTTTGTGTGGCTAGTAAGCTAAGAAAGGTTTTTACATTTTTAAATGTTTGGAAAAAATATCAAAAGAAGAATAATATTTGGTGACATGTGAAAATTATATAAAATTCAAATTTCAATGTTCATAAATAAAGTTTTATTGGAATACACCATGCTCATTTGTTTGCATATGGCCTATGGCTGCTTTCGTGCTACAGCAGCAGAGTTGAGTAGTTGTGGCAGAGACTGTACGACCCACAGAACCAAAGAGATTTATTCTCTGGCCCTTCATGGCAAGTTTGCTGAGCTCTGCACCAGGCACGGTGTGCGCTGAGGCTCTGCACACCATCTCTCTCATGACATGCTTCCAGGGGGTCAAGTGTGGTTGGGTTTGAGGGTGAGAGACAGATAAGGTGACCTCCAGAAATGCCTTCCTCCCAGGCTCTTGCACCTGAACTGTGTCTATTCCTAAGGCACACACAGCAGAAGTGACATCTCTGTCACTCAGAGCAGCACTGTGAAGCATCAAGCTGGTGCTTTTATACCTTTAGTTTTGGAAGGTTCTTCTTTGTGTCTTATTTAAGTCCCTTATGTCACTTTCACCAATTCCCACAATCCTGAGAAGTTACTGAATCAGAGAAGGGACCAACCCCCAAGTCTGACAGCAAGTAAAGGCCAGAAATAGAATGAACCCAGGAGATCTGGCTCGCAACAGAGTTTGGGCTGACACTTCCTTCCAGGGCAGAACTGATAGCACCGTTTCTGTTAAGGATGTCACCTCCAATGGGGCCCTAACTCAAGACAAGGAGATGGTGCCATTTGGCATTCCAGGCGGGCAGGCCCAGGGGCCCCTCTTACCTGCAGATCCCTCCTGGCAATGAAGCCCTTGCCCTCGGCGTCGCAGGTCTGGAAGAACTCCTGTGCCTTCCTCAGCATAGCCAGCTGGCCTGGTGCCTGCTCCTGGATCTCCTTCCACTCCAGGCTGTCCAGGGAACCTAGGCAGGCCCTGCTCCCCTTTGGCCCCTGGCAGGGTCTCTGGGATCCGGAGCTCACCCTCCCATCATGGGTAGCCATCCAGATTTGTCAATTTCTTCAAGTCTTTTCAGAACCTGAACATGGAGGAGGCAGGCCCTGCTCCCCTTTGGCCCCTGGCAGGGTCTCTGGGATCCGGAGCTCACCCTCCCGTCATGGGTAGCCATCCAGATTTGTCAATTTCTTCAAGTCTTTTCAGAACCTGAACATGGAGGGTGGGAGAGAGAAGTGGGTGTGAGGAGGCTGGAGTGAGGCTGAAAAGAATGAGAGGGGATGAGAGCGAAGGCAGAGCTCACCAGTGTGTCCCCACATCTCTTAGCAACCATCTCTTAATTAGCAGGAACCCAGGATGAGGGGAAATGTGCCACGATCGCTGCTAATGATCAGCCAGGCCATCAGAGCGAGAAGAGAAGAGAGAGGAAAGAAAACAGACATTTCCAGGTTGAAAGGATGTTCAGAAGAGGAAACCTGAAAACAATTTGTCTCAATTTTAAAAACCAAACTACAACAAAGCAGATCCTGATAGAGAGGCTGTCACTCATTGGTGGTCACTGAGAGGCAAGTACCACGCCATTGCCTTGACACACATTTTCTTCATGTGATTCTCACATCCCTCTAAGATAGATATTATCATCTCCATTTTACCAATGAGAAAACTGAGGTCCAGAGAGGTTGAGTGACTTGCCCAACATCACACAGCAAGTTAGTGCAAAAGGCGAGATTTAAACCCACGCTTTTGTCGCTTATTTGATCTTCATCCCACCTTGTCCTGACTCTTCAGCAGTGCCACAGTTGGAGAGCTCCCTTCACTCAGGTGCACTAGTTTCTACATCACTCGCCATCAACAAGTTCTTGGTAAGCACTTGCCCAGGGCCACAGACCTCTGCCAGGGCTGAGCTCTGCAGTTCAGGCAGGAGAAAGTGCACCCCGTCTGCAAGGAGCTTCATGTTGTACTGGACTTGCCAGGCTCAGTTTGGTGACACCCGAGTTGTCTTCGGCCAAAACTTACACAAATCATACACCTCAATCAGATTCTGAAAGCCCCTCAAAAACTGTTTTCAGAGGATCTGTTGCAGTGTGATGTGGAAGAAAAATACAGAAACCCGGCTTCTTGTCTGGACTCGACTGCTCCTTACACCACCTTGAACAAGTCAGTACCTGCCTAGGCCTCACTTTTCTCATCTGTACAGTGAGAAGACTGGACCCGTTTGTTTGTTGTGGCAGTCTGTAAGTCTGTGAAGTTGCCAAATCGTAAAAGGTTATTAATGAAAAATTGGGTTAATGTGGTAAAAGGATAAAATAATAACCTTGGATTTTTCCATCTGAAGATTTTTAGAAGTAGAATAGATTCGAATTTTAAATACATGACAGCACTTAAGTTTAAAAATATAGACATGCATTGTATGAATTTTGTGGGGAGCTGGAGAATGTGATCTCCTGTATCCATGTGAGTAAAAAAGGGGGAAAATCACTGTATCCCTAGATGCTCGGCCTCTGGCTCAGCTACACGACTCCAGAGCAATCTATGATTCTGGTCAACACCTTCCACCTACCACACTTGTCAAGAGACGTGGGCCAAGCTGGAAGACCTGCTGGCCTCAGGAACGTGTCCGTGTGATGGAGCCTGGGCAGAGCAGAGCAGACTGCACCTCTCACTCTACCCTGAACATGCAATTCCCACCCTGAATCCTTTGACCAGCCCCATACTCGGAAGTGCTCTTTCTTGTCATCCCTATGTGTTGTGAACTGACTGTCAGCTGACCCTCCATGGGGTTAATAGCTTTATTCTGTCTTCCCCAGAGGGCACTGCTTTGGATGTAAGACCTGAGAGGGCAGGGCTGTGTCTGCACAGTTTCTGTGTGCAGTGTCCGGCACGCCTACATGCAGTACTGGGCTTCAGAAGGGCTTTTGGGTAATGAGGGTGGTAACATGGGAGCTTCTGTAAATACACAGCCTGAGCAGAGCAGCCTGCTGCTTTTCTGGTGTCTTGCCAGGACTCTGTCTACAAGGTCTCTGTACCTAATAGGCCCCACCCCACTCCCACCTGCTATTCCCAGGAGACTAGCGTAATAATATCTGTCATTCCTTGAGGGCCTTCTCCTGGCAGTCCCCTAGCACACTTCATCCTGTTGGAACCTGACATCCCCCCATAAGGTAAGTATGAATGGGATCTCCATCATACAGATGAGGGAGCTGAGGTGTGGAGAGGTTAAGTAACTTGGATCAAGGTCTAGCACAGCAGAGACCTCTTCTGCTATACCATATGCTTTCCAAGCATGAGTCCCAGTTGTGGGCTTGTTCTTAGTAGTCTCCTCATCCCCAGCCGACAATGATCTAAGCCACCTCCCAGAGGCATATTCATAATTTTAACAGGCATACCTTTAATTTCATAATTCATTCATTCACTTTCATCTACTGATTACCATATTACAGACTGTGAGCTGGCACTGAGAAATGCAAACATGAACAGGACATGGTCCCTGCCCTTAATGAGTGAGTCTCTGATGGTGGGATTTCAGTCATGGTAACTGGCAGTGGGGGAAGGTATTTTGGGTTGGGTTCTAAATAGACTACAAAGCAATCAACTACTGCTGACTAGCTGTGTAAGCTTAAGCATGACCTCGAGCCTCTCTGGGCCTGGGAATCAGTAGAGATGATCTCTGAGTTCCAGATCTATCTTTTGCTGGCTTTCTCCCTTCCCTGGCCCACCTTCCCTCTACCTCTACCTCCTGGTCACAGGTGATGTACGATATGAAAGAGCCAACCTAATAGTTGTAAAGAAGCCAGATATGAGCAACTGGTAGACAGGCGCCATGTCTTAACTGGATTTTAACCCCAGTTCCTAGCCTAGAAAATGATATATGGTCAGTGCTCCTGATTATTGAATGAAAAATGACCAATTTTTTGCTGAATTCTTTACAGGGAGGCCTGAAAGCATTTGTATTTCACTCAGATAGCTCTCTATATGGAATTTTTTCTCATAACCAGTAAGTCCAGACTTTTATTTACAGAAAATTCAGAGTAACAGAGACTAGATTTACCCTCCCAGTTGAAATAATTAAAATTACAGACAATATATATATTTTAAATGGTCTTCAAGATATAAGTCATCAGGCGATGAGAGACAGTGATCCATAGGCAGGGCCAGGACTATGGGGAAATAATTAAAATTACAGACAATATATATATTTTAAATGGTCTTCAAGATATAAGTCATCAGGCAATGAGAGACAGTGATCCATAGGCAGGGCCAGGACTATGGGGAGCTGAGTGAGAATCCTAAGGTGCAGAATTAAAGGACGCATCACTCTCAAGTGCTAACCCTGAACCTGACCAACCCTGGGAATGAATGTCTGCCTAAGCGTGAGGTGCCTACAGCATCTAAGGAGGCATCACTCTCAAGTGCTAACCCTGAATCTGAACAACCCTGGGAATGAGCACCTGCCTAAGAGTGAGATGCCTATAGCATCTAAGGAGGCATCACTCTCAAGTGCTAACCCTGAACCTGAACAACCCTGGGAATGAGTGCCTGCCTAAGCGTGAGGTGCCTACAGCATCTAAGGAGGCATCACTCTCAAAGTTGCTCATCTGATAGTTATCACTGTCTAGGGGCCTCACTCACCTCACCCTACTCTAAGCCCTGCTCTTCAGAGATAAAAAAAACAAAATGAGCCCCATGTTCACCTCATCTTATTGCCTACAGAGTATTTAGGTCGCAGCACAGGAAGGGGAAACCAAGGCAGAGTCTGGTGAACTATCTATGTTGAGGAAAGCCAACTACATGTTGCCTATAAAAAATGTCTTTAAACATAAAGTCACAAACAGGTTAAAAGGTTGGAATAAGATGTTAACATTAGTTAAGAGAATGCTGCAAATTAGTATCAAGCAAAGTAGAATGCAGAACAAAGAATATTAATAGGAATTTAAAAAGACATTTCATAATGATAAAGCGATCAATTCATCAATAGGATATAACACTCCTAAACATTTATGTGCCTAATTACAGAGCTTCAAAATGCATGAAGCAAAAACTGATAGAACTGCAAGGACAAACAGACAAATTCACAATCATACCAAAGATTTCAATAACCCTCTCTCAATAGGTAATAAAACAAGTACACAGAAATCAGTAAGGATACAGAAGATCTGAACAACACTATCCACCATCTTGAATTAATTGATATTTATAGAACACCACACCCAACAACAGCTGAATATACTTTCTTTTCAAACACATGGAATATTTACCAAGCTAGTCCATATTCTGGGTCATAAAATGTATTAATAAATTTAAAAGGATTCAATTTGTACAAAGTATGCACTCTGATTGTAAGAAAATTATATTAGAAACCAATAATAGAATGGCCTCTGGAAAATACCCAAATACTTGGAAACAAAATTAAACACTTCTAAATAGCCATGGGTCAAAGAAGAAATAAAAAGGGTAATTAAAAAGTATTTTGAACTAAATGAAAATAAAATCACAATATATTGAATTTTGTAAGATACTGCTAAAATAATACTCAGGAAAAAATTTATAGCACTAATCACATAAATTAGAAAAGAAGAAAAGTCTCAAATCAATGACCTCAGCTTCTACCTTAAAAACTAGAAAAAGAAGAGCAAATTTAACCTAAAGTAAGGTGGAGAAATAATAAAGACTCCAGCAGAAATCAATGAAATAGACAAGAGAAAACAATAGAGAAAATCAACAAAACTAAAAGCTAGTTCTTTGAGAAGATTAATAGAGAGGGAAGACACAAATTACAGTATCAAAATATCAGAGGTGACACCATTACAGATTCTACAGACATTAGAAGCATAATAAGGGAATATTAAGAACAACTTTATGACAATAAATTGTACAATTTAGATGAGATGGAAAAAGTCACTGAAAAATACTCAATATCAATGCTCACTCAAGAATAAATAGATTACATGAATAACTCTATATTACATCTATTAAAGAATTTGAACTGATAGTTGAAGACTTCCTACAAGAAAACTTTATGCCCCCATGGCTAAATTGATGAAATCTACCAAATATTTTAAGAAGAACTAATACCAATTCTACATAGACTCTTCCTGAAGATTGAAGAATAGGAAATACTTCCTTACATATTATATGAGGCCAG
>NW_007726856.1:222825-225771 GCF_000696425.1 Galeopterus variegatus
ATCTTTGACAAAGGCACCAAGCCTATACACTGGAGAAGAGACTGCCTCTTCAGCAAATGGTGCTGGGATAACTGGATATAAATATGCAGGAGAATAATACTAGACCCATACCTCTCACCATATACCAAAATCAACTTGAAATGGATTTAAGAATTAAATATACACCCTGAAACAATAAAACTTCTCAAAGAAAACATAGGAGACACATTTCAGGAAGTAGAACTGGACACAGACTTCATGAATACGACCCCAAAAACATGAGCAACCAAAGGAAAAATAAACAAATGGGATTATATCATTTCAAACTAAAAAGATTCTGTACAGCAAAAGAAACAATTAACAGAGTTAAAAGACAACCAACAGAGTGGGAGGAAATATTTGCAAAATATACATCAGACAAAGGATTAATATCCAGAATATACAGGGAAATCAAACAACTTTACAGCAAAAAACCAAATAGCCCAATTTAATAATGGGCAAAGGAGCTGAATAGGCATTTCTCAAAGGAAGATATACGAATGGCCAACAGACACATGAAAAAATGCTCAACACCACTCGGCATCCAGAAAATGCAAATCAAAACCACTTTAAGATACCATCTCACCCCAGTTAGGATGGCTAATATCCAAAAGACTGAGAACGATAAATGCTGGAGAGGTTGCGGAGAAAAAGGAACTCTCATACACTGTTGGTGGGACTGCAAAACAGTGCAGCCTTTATGGAAAATGGTATGGAGGTTCTTCAAACAATTACAGACAGATCTACCATATGACCCAGCTATCCCACTGCTGTGAATATACCCAGAGGAATGGAAATCATCAAGTTGAGGGTATACTTGTACTCCCATGTTTATTGCAGCACTCTTTACAATAGCCAAGAGCTGGAACCAGCCCAAATGTCCATCATCATATGAGTGGATAAGAAAACTGTGGTCTATCTACACAATGGAATACTACTTTGCTATAAAAAAGAATGAAATACTACCATTTGCAGCAACATGGATGGACTTAGAGAAAATTATATTAAGTGAAACAAGTCAGGCACAGAAAGAGAAATATCACATGTTCTTACTTATTTGTGGGAGCTAAAAATAAATAAACACATAAACAAAGGGCTGGTGGGGGGGGAAGAAGACACAACAATCACAACAATTCCTTGAACTTTTTAAGACAACTGAACAGATATGATGTAAGGGGAAGGGGAGAGAGGGAGGGGGAAATAGAATCAGTAAAGTATACTACAATGTATACTGAGAAGTTAAAATAAAAAAAAAATTCTTTAGGAAATCTTAGTAGATTGAATTCAACACTACACATAAAAAAAGGATAATACGTCCTAACCAAGCAGGGTTTACCCCAGAAATGCAAGGATGGCTTATCATTTGGAAATCAATAATATAATTCACCATATTAACAAATTAAAGAAGATGAAACTTATGATCATCTCAACAGATGGAGAAAAAGCATTTGAAAAACCCACTCCTGATAAAAACTGCCAGAGAACTAGGAATGGGAAGGAAATCGTCCAACCTGAAAAAGGGCATCTACAAAAAAACCAATAGCTAACATCACACTTAATGGTGAAAGACCCAGTGCTTTTCCCCTAGGGTCGAGGAAAAGACAAGAATGTTTGCTCTTACTACCTCTGTTCAACATTTGTTGGAGGTTCTAGCAAGTTTGATGAGACAAGAAAAAGAAAAAAAAGACACTCAGATTGGAAAGGAAGAAGTAAAATTGGCTTTATTCCCAGACAGCATAATTGTCTATGTTAAACATCTAATGAAATCCACAAGAAGCTAGAACTAATAAGTGAGTTTGACAATATTACAGAGCATAAGCTCTACACATAAACATCAACTGTATTTCTATATACCAGCAATGAAAAAATTGAAATTGACATAAAAGTATCATTTACAATAGCATCAAAAATATGAAATACTTAAGGCCGGCCTGGTGGCGCACTGCAGAGTGCACTACTTGGGAGCGCAGCGGTGCTCCCACCGAGGGTTCGGATCCCATGTGGAGACCGGTTCCCGCTCACTGGCTGAGCGCGGTGCGGGCGCAACACCGAGGGTTGCGATCCCGTTACCGGTCAGTAAAAAAGACAAAAAGGAAAAAAAAATATTAAATACTTAGGCATACTTCTAAAAAGGGGTATAATACTTGTACACCAAAGGCAACAAAATATTGATGAGAGAAATTAAAGACCTAAAAAAAAAAATATGCCATGTACATGGACTGGAAGACTCAATATTATTAAGATGTCATTTCTTTCTAAATTAGATTCATCTCAATCCAGTCAAAATCCCAGTAGGCTTTTTTGTAGAAATTGACAAGCTGATCTAAAATTCATACAGAAATGCAAAAAGTCCTAGAATAACCAAAACAACTTTGGAAAAGAAGAACAAAATTGGAAGACTGATCCTACCTGATTTTGAGACTTATTGTGAAGCTACAGTAATCAAGATGGTGTGGTATTGGCATAAAGACACACAAATAGGTAAGTGGAACAGAATAGAGGATATAGAATCCAGAAATAGACCCATATATATGTACATATAAATTATTTTTGTCAAAAATGCAAAAGTAATTAAGAGAATAAAGAACAGTTTTTTTTTCAACAAATGGTACTAGAACAACGGATATCCATTTGCAAAAATAATTTCAATCCATACCTTGTACCATATACAAAAATTAACTCAAAATGTATCATGACCTACATGTAAAACCTAAAAATATAAAACTTTGAAAAAAAGACATCTCTGTGACCTTAGATCAAGGGTACAACAGCAAGAGCACAATCCATTTTTTAAAAAACCTGATAATCAGACTTCATCGAAATCTAGAACTTCTGCTCTTTGAAAGATATCATTTAAGGAAGTGAAAATCAAACCACAGACTGGGACAAAGCATTTACAAAACATGTATGTGACAGAGGATGTCAACC
>NW_007726856.1:226004-232888 GCF_000696425.1 Galeopterus variegatus
TTTTTTTTCAACAAATGGTACTAGAACAACGGATATCCATTTGCAAAAATAATTTCAATCCATACCTTGTACCATATACAAAAATTAACTCAAAATGTATCATGACCTAAATGTAAAACCTAAAAATATAAAACTTTGAAAAAAAGACATCTCTGTGACCTTAGATCAAGGGTACAACAGCAAGAGCACAATCCATTTTTTAAAAAACCTGATAATCAGACTTCATCGAAATCTAGAACTTCTGCTCTTTGAAAGATATCATTTAAGGAAGTGAAAATCAAACCACAGACTGGGACAAAGCATTTACAAAACATGTATGTGACAGAGGATGTCAACCCAGAATATATAAAGAACTCTCAAAACTCATCAATAAGAAAACAAACAACTCAATTTTTAAAATGGGCAAAACATTTGCACAGGCACTTCACCAAATTACATAGATATCAAATAACTACATGAAAAGATGCTCAGCGTCATTAGTCATAAGGAAAATGCAACTGAAAACCACAGTAAAATACTACCACACACTTATTAGAATAGCAAACATTAAAAGGGTTTATCATGCAGAATCTCAGCAAGAATGTGGAGCCATCGGAACAGTCACATGTTGCTGGTGGAAATGTGAAACGTACAATCCCACTGAAAAACACGTGCAATTTCTTAAAAAGTCAAACAAACCTCTACCATAAGATCCGGCCATCCCACTCCTAAATATTTACCCAAGAGAATAAAAGCATCCGTGTATACAAAGATGTGTATATGAACGTCCATAGTAGTTTTATTTGTAACAGTCAAAAACAGCACCCAGATGTTCTCAGCCATTGACAGTGTAAACAAGTTGTGTAGACACACACAGGGGACACCACTCCACATTACAGGGGTGAACCATTGACCTTAAAACAACAGAATGGTGAATCTCAAAATAGTCACGTGAGTGACAGAAGCCAAACAAAAATAGAGTACAAACTATATGATACCATGTATAGATAATTCTGAAAAACGAAAACTAATCCACAGTGCCAGAAAGAAGATATGGGAAGATGGGGAGGGTGAGAAGGAGGGATCACAAAGGGGAGAGAGGAAACTCTTGGGGTGTGGGAATATGTTTGCTATCTTAATTTCATGAACGTGATATATTACTACATGGCAGTTTCATGGATTTATGTATTTATTCATAATATATATATATATATAAACATGCATATATAAAAGTATATATCAAAACTTATCAAACTGTATACCTTTAAATATGTGCAGTTTATTGTATGTCAATTGCTCCATAAATCTACTTAAAAAAAAAAAGAAGACGAATGGGTCTTGGGACAGAACCCTGCCCATCTAGCCCAGCCCATTGCATTTGTCCCCAGAAGCCTGACCCTTCCTTTTACATTCAACTCTGTCAAACAAGAAATGGCTGAAAACTAAACAATTTCCTTGTGAAAACCTTCAGTCTATTCGTGTAGGGTGCTAAATAAATCCTAAAAATAAAGAAGCCGGGGCAAGCCCCTCCTGAAGGCCATTTATCCATCCTGAGTTCTGCTTCCTTTCTCTTATCCTCTAGCCCCCGGCCTGGCCTGCAATCTTTGTAGGCTTTTTTTTTTTTTTTTTTTTTTGGTAGGCTTTTCAAGGGCAATGGAAGACAGAACAACAGAAGTGCTTCTTGCTTCTACTTTCATTTCAAAATAAAGTGAAAGCCCTATCATGAGTTCTGCTGCTTCGCATTTGGATGAAGCCCAAGGAAGCCTTAATCTCTGGGCTAGACACAGCTTTTGTCTCAAAGATTTTCCATTAGACCAACAGACAGTACACCCACAAAGGTGGAGATAGTGGGGTAAATTCCAAAGGCAAAGTGGAAAAGGCCATCACAAGGGAAAAGAGAAAATGCTTTTTATCTGCCTGCCTCTGTGAGAGTTTCCAGACTGCTGTTCTCCCTCCAAAGTGGGTCCATAAAAGCCTTTATATGCAGATGGAAATTATCCAGCCCTTAATCATTTCTAGGAAGATTTCCCACATATCCGAAGTAATTCTAGCAGCTTAGCAGCTAATGCAGTCGGAAAGTTCACAGATCAATCCTAATCCCTCCAGAGGGTGCTAAGCTAATTTCCCCCTTCCCCTGGGCTCAGTGAAGATGGAGAATGGCCAGTACCTCCCTCCATGCCACACCCATTGCAAACTTGAAAGCAGCCACCCAATCACCCTGATTTCCCTCGAACCCCTCCTGCAGCAATTAGGAAGTCAAAAGCCCCAAAAGCATCTTCAGGATCCATTCAAATGTCTTTAATTTCCCAGGCTTCAGCAGGAGGAATACTCCATATGCAGCAGTACCCCGAAGTCTCAATGATTAACTCTGACTGGCAATGCCAAATAAAGGCACAGAGACAGGTGGGCCTGGTGGAGCTGCAGAGGAGGCAGGAGCGCTGCTGATGTGAGTGGGTGCAGGGTGCTCGGCATGGAATGGTATGTAGGGGGCCCCCTGAGAAGGAGCAAGTGGAGGGAGCATCAAGGCCTCAGATGGAGTGTGTGAGTTTCCTGGGGCTGCTGCAACCAGGTGGCTTTAAACAACAGAAACGCATTCTCTCACAGTTCTGGAGACTAAAAGTCTGAAGTCAAGGTGTCAGCAGGGCCATGCTCCCTGTGAGACTCTGGATACACTCCTTCCTTGTCTCTTCCTGGCTTTTGTTGGCAGCCGTCAGTCCTCGGCATTCCCTGGCTTCCGCCACATCATTTCAGTCTCTGCCTCTGTTCTCCTCTCGTGTGTCTCCCCTCACACCATCGTCCCCTCTTGTAAGGACACCAGTCATATTGGATTAAAGGCCCACCCTAATGACCTCATCTGGACTTGACTGACTGCATCAGCAATGACCCTATTTTGAAAGAAGCTCATATTCTGATGCACTGGGGGTTAGGACTTCAACATATCTTTTGGGGGGTCACAATTCAACCCATAATAGGTGATGTCATAGAAGACATAGAAGTGGTCTGTTTGGAAGGGACAGGAAACGGAGAAGGGAGAGAGACAGCTGGTAAAGGGCACCCTGTCCAGCCAGCAGCTCGTGCTGCAGAACACTCACCTGAGCTGTCCAGCCCAGAGGCGGGGAGCTGGGGGTTCACACACCAACCCCACCAGCCAACGGAGAGGCTGCTCCCAGGGGCTGCCAGCTCACAGCATTCCTGAGGCAGTGCTATGGCCCTGGAGAAACTCCCCAGGCAGAGATGCCCACTGGCAGCTGGAAGTTGCCAGAGGACACTGGAACGGTCAGGCCCCAGTGATGTGGGCAGGCCCTGATGGCATCTGCCACAGGAGACACCAGGTGGGGAAGGCTCTGGGCCATCTGCAGGGCAGACTGGGCAGGCCTGACCCAGCTTTTTTGCTAGAGAGAGAATGTGGAGGGTGAGGTGAAGAAAGGCAGAGAAAGGAAGCCAGGAGGACTTCCTCCCCGTGGAACAGAGGAACGCCGCCCTGCTTGAGCTGCAGGAGGCAGAGCTGCAGAATGAGAGGAGCCGGATCCCCCAACTTCAAACCCGGCTCCACCACGCCAGCACCAGCAGGGTGAGTTGTTCCTCTCCAGGCCTCCGTTTCCCCATCTGTAGAATGCAGCTGACAGTAGCTACTGCACGTGAGGACCAAGCGACTTAGAGACTGGTGGACCTGAAGGCATGGAGATCCTGAAGAGGACCCAGAAGCCCCGCCCCTGCCCCTCCTGTGCATCTCTGGCATTGGCTGTTCCTGGGTTGCATCCTGTACTTACAAGAGTAAGTAAGGCACTCTCCTGATTTCAGTGAGTCACTCCAGCAATTTATCAAATGTCAGGATGGGACTGTGGGAGCCCGCCCCAAATTTATAGCAGGTTGGTCAGAAGTGTGAGTGGCAACCTAGGACTTTCTACTCGTATCTGATGTGGGTGCAGTCCTGTGAGACTGAGCCCTTAACCTGTGGGGTCTGCACTAACTCCAGGTAGTATCAGAATTGAATTGAATTATAGGACACACACTGGGCATCAGACCTGGTAAAGATGTATTTAACAACCAATTCTCTGCTGTAGGGAGGGGGAAACCCTGATATGTAGTATCTGCTTATTTCTGTGGTGTCAATATCCCTACCATAGCCAATAGCAACCTCAAGAAAGAAATTGTAAGGCTGATGTTTCTGCGCAGGGCGTCATGAAGGAGCCTCTGTATCCCCGGCACTGGCGTGTAGGCACAAACGCCAATGCCCCTTCAGACAGTATCTCCCCCACCCCAAACTTACAGCACAGGGCCCATTACTGAGTCTGTCCTAGTACTTGGGAGGAAGTGCTTAACCAAACCACGGGGTTGCACGGGCGGACTACGGTTATTCACGTCTGTGCCTCTCTGCTCCTCCCTGGGGCCCTGGGCAGACCCTCCAGTGGGCGCAGGACACAGGCAGTTGGAAGGTCCTGTCAGTGGGACACAGAGAGGCTGAGCTTCTCCCGGGGCTCCTTGTGGCACCCACTGCTCAAGATTAAAGTTTTTAGCAGAGGAGCCAAACCAGTCCAGAAATGAGACTTTTCTCTGTTCTGTATGGGATTATTTACTTCTTTGCCACATAGTTGGGGGATGGGGGGGTTGGACAATCACCACCCTTCTCTGTTGGAAGAACAGAAGCTCTGAGGCCGGATGCCCGAGTCACCAGCTGTGTGACTCCAGCCAGGCTGCCTAAGCTCCCTGACGCCACTTTCCTCACCTTCACCTGCAGAAAGAAAGGCCAGCCCAGTACCCCATGAGTGTTGGCTCTTACTACTGCTGTCATTGGAATTCAGGTGGCTTCCTCTGCCCCAGATTATATGCTAATAGGACTACCAAACAAACAAAAGAGAAAAAACAAAAAATAATATTATACGAAGAGATACAATTAAGAGTCCCATCCATCCGCCACTGATTCCCCAGCTGGACAGGACTTTGTGGAGTGACCTCTCCCAGCCCAGGCCACTGGCCCATGGCAGGACCGGTGCAGAGGCGCTGTGGCAGGCCAGCATTTCCGCTCTGCGGCTGGCTGTAACCTACGCAACGCTCCATTCTGCATCCTTTCTCCTCAAATTAGGTCCAATTTTCTTGTTCTAGCCTCAAGGGAGACAGGGAACAGCTGTCTCCTACTTCTATAAAATAACTCTTCCAGGTCTGGACAACTATTACTAAACATCCCCCTTCTCACTTCTCTTCCTTCATTACGAGATACATTAAAAGCCCTTGATGATGGTTTGAGGTCTCTGTCAGATGGTTGCTGTTCACCTAATTCCTCTAATAATTAGTGGTTGTAAACCACTTTGAAGATAAAAGGCATTTTATAAGAGCTAAGTCCTATTATGATTAGCTTTCCAATATTTCCTTGCTGATGCTGATGAGCACATCAAAGCCAAACATAGCCACAGCATGATAGCTGGTGGGTAATTAGATGTATTTCAAGGCGGCTGGTATATATTAAAGAAACTGCTGCAAAATTTATCAACATTAAAAAAGTGGCTGCTTTCTTCCCAACATGAACAAGCTCTTTTCAAAGGCTGTCGGTGCCAGTGCCTGCAAGACAAGCGCCCAGAGAGGACCGAGTGCTAATACATGCTCAGGGCCTGGAAGAGAAAGACACCGTAATAACACCAGGCTTTGTACAGCATCTTATTGTTGTCTGCAGGATTCTATATACCACCGTTATTTTGCTTTTGCAACCATGCTGTGATATAAACAAGTAAAATAACACTATCCTCACTTTATGCATGAGGAAGTTGCATAAGATCATGGGTTTCAGAGGCAGATACATCAGTGTGGGGCAGCTGGACGCAGTGAAGGCTGCAGACCTCCTATCAAGGTGACATTATCAGTGCTCCACCCAGATACCCCTGACGTGTGTGCGCACAGTCTCGTAGCTTCTGTGTGCCTTTGCTTCTAACTCCCTGCACCTGCGACTCTTAGAAGGCAGAGCCTTGGGCTACTGGAGCCACTTTGTCCACATGGGCAGAGCCAGAACTGCCTGGAAGTTTCCCCCATTCCACTAAATAGCCCTTAACCAATGACTTGACTGGTATAGAAGTATGAAAGCCCAGTACTCCTGCCTCCAGTGGAGACAAACTCTGAGCTGTGATTTACACTTCAGAACACTTTTGTAGGAACAGAGACTGCAAGTTTGCCAGAAATCTCATTCTGCCTGGCTTCTTCCCCTCTCCTGTCCGGCTTCCCGCTCCCTTACTGGGTTCTCCCGGAAACACTTCCTTAATAAACCACCTGCCTGTGAATCTCCTGCCCAGGGCTGGCTTCTGGGGACCCAATCTAAGACAACTCTCTTGAGTCAGTACTAAGGAGAACATTCTGTATCTTTTCTACAGAATGCATTCTCCCAGATTCCTTTTGCTCCAATCTTCCCTTCAAAGTCTCCAACCCTAAATATCTATCTTTTCTGTATCTGCCCCTATGTCCTCAACTCTTAGCTTTGTATTCTCAAAGCCCCTATTTTCCCCAGAATTATGATGTTCCAACTGCTTCTGGAAAAACTGATTGTAGCATTCTCCCCAGCCACGTGCAAGCACTGAACCACGCAGATGCTGGGGAAGACACAGAGATGTATTTAAAACCATTGTTTCATTAAAGAACTTACAATCTAGCAGGGGCACAAGATACAGACAGCGGAGGTAGGGGATGTGGTAAGAGCCACATGTGTGCACACATCTAAAACCAGAGGAGCAAACAGCTGTCAGTGTGGTCTCCCAAGGTGGAGCCACTCTCCAATAACTCTCAGTACCATACAGTTCCAGCTCATTTACTCAATTTTTGAAGCAGAAACTATTTCAAATGTTTAAGAAATGAAGAAAGCTGGGGTGGTGAGTGGTTGAGGGCCTCAGCCACAACCCACCAACATCTGCAACCAGCCCAGCGAT